>NC_064638.1:308675819-308978849 GCF_023864345.2 Schistocerca serialis cubense
ATGCCTGAGGCAGGATTTGAATCTGCGACCGTAGCGGTCTCGCGGTTGCAGACTGCAGCGCCTAGAACCACATGGCTGAGTCAACACAATTTAATATTTGAAAATCAAAACGGCTTTATGAAAAACAAGTCAACTTCAGTGGCAGCAGCGCAATTAATAGACAAAATAATAACAGCCATAGAGAACAAGGAGTATGTAACTGGAGTGTTCCTTGATCTAGAAAAAGCTTTTGATTGTGTCAACGTCACCATACTACTTGACAAGCTGTGGAACCTGGGTATCAGAGGAAGTGGCTATGAGCTAATAAAATCATATATGAGCAATAGAAAACAATTTGTCTTGCTTAAAACAAACAGTGGGTCTTACAAATATAAAATTACTCATAAAAAATATGGAGTGCCTCAAGGTTCTATCTTGGGACCCCTTCGTTTCTTGATTGATGTTAATGATATGCAGTATTGTTCTCCTAATTCTACAAAAATACCGCATGCAGGTGACACATCAATAGAGTGTAAACACAAAGACTGTGAGAGTCTGGAGGTGCTGTGCAACAGTGTAACTAATGAAATAGTCAAGTATTTTAACGAAAGCCATCTAAACGCAAGTGCTTCAAAGACTGCAATGATGCAATTTAACGCAAGTAAACAATTAGAATTTGACATGAAATTATCCATAGAAAACGACCCTGTTAAAAAAGAAAAAATGGACAAAGTGCTTGGGAATTACAATCCAGGACAGTCTCAAATGGGAGAGAATGTGTTTGCTATAAATATGATTAGCAAATATTGTAAGGACATGTATGTACTAAAACTGCTTATCATGCCCTATTCTCATCAAATTTAAACTATGCTGTAGAAATATGGGGTGCAATAACTCAATCCAACCTAAGCACATTATTAATACTACAGAAAAAAGTTATCAGAATTATTTGTGGTGTCAAACCTCGAGAATCATGTCGGAATCTGTTCCCAAAATTAGGTGTGCTTACCATTATAGGTGTATACGTATTGAAAGTTATATTGCTTGTGAAAAAAATAAATTCAAATTTCAACTGTGACCTCCACCAGTACGATACAAGGCAAGAGTTCAGATACCATGTAAATAGGAACAGAACAGCTTTATATGAAAAAAATGCACTTCATGCTGGGCTGAAGCTAGCCAATGCCCTACCAAAAAGTCTCACAACCCTTCCTACTAGCAAATTAAAAGATCAGTTAAAAAGAACTCAAATTGAAAACCCTTTTTATTCCCTAAACGAGTATTATATCTGTATGAAAAGTGCTTCATAAGTATGTCAAGCTCATAGTTTTAAGTAACCTAGAACTAATATAATGTTGATAACAACAATATTTGTAATGTTGTGATTGTATACTACCAAATGTAAAAAGCATCAAAATGCAAAATTTAATAATACAAACAAATCTTTACTTTGTAATTTATAAACTGATGTATTCAGAAGAATAATCTGTATGATGTCCTGAAACTATTATTTCTAGGGATTGTATTTGATTATTCAATGTTGAATTAATATTATTTTATTATTATTATTATTATTTGCGTGCCTCAGCGATACAGATAGTCGTACTGTAGGTGCAACCACAACGGAGGATTATCTGTTGAGAGGCCAGACAAACGCTTGGTTCCTGAAGAGGGGCAGCAGCCTTTTCAGTAGTTGCAGGGGCAACAGTCTGGATGATTGACTGATCTGGCCTTGTAACATTAACCAAATCAGCCTTGCTGTGCTGGTACTGCGAACGGTTGAAAGCAAGGGGAAACTACAGCCGTAATTTTTCCCGAGGGCATGCAGCTTTACTGTATGATTAAATGATGATGGCGTCCTCTTGAGTAAAATATTCCGGAGGTAAAATTGTCCCCATTCAGATCTACGGGTGGGGACTACTCAGGAAGACGTCGTTATCAGGAGAAAGAAAACTGGCGTTCTACAGATAGGAGCGTGGAATGTCAGATCCCTTAATCAGGCAGGTAGATTAGAAAATTTAAAAAGGGAAATGGATAGGTTAAAGTTAAGTATAGTGGGAATTAGTGAAGTTCGGTGGCAGGAGGAACAAGACTTTTGGTCAGGCGAATACAGGATTATAGATACAAAGTCAAATAGGGGTAATGCAGGAGTAGGTTTAATAATGAATAAAAAAATAGGAATGCGGGTAAGCTACTACAAACAGCATAGTGAACGCATTATTGTGGCCAAGATAGACACGAAGCCCACGCCTACTACAGTTGTACAAGTACGACTAGCTCTGCAGATGACGAAGAAATTGAAGAAATGTATGACGAAATAAAAGAAATTATTCAGATAGTGAAGGGAGACGAAAATTTAAGTCATGGGTGACTGGAATTCGGTAAAAGGAAAAGGGAGAGAAGGAAATGTAGTAGGTGAATGTGGATTGGGGCTAAGAAATGAAAGAGGAAGCTGCCTGGTAGAATTTTGCACAGAGCACAACTTAATCATAGGTAACACTTGGTTCAAGAATCATAAAAGAAGGTTCTACCCATGGAAGAAGCCTGGAGATACTGACAGATATCGGATAGATTATATAATGGTAAGACAGAGATTTAGGAACCAGGTTTTAAATTGTAAGACATTTCCAGGGGCAGATGTGGACTCTGACCACAATCTATTGGTTATGAACCGTAGATTAAAACTGAAGAAACTGTAAAAAGGTGGGAATATAAGGAGATGGGACCTGGATAAACTGACTAAACCAGAGGTTGTACAGAGTTTCAGGGAGAGCGTAAGGGAACAAATGGCAGGAATGGGGGAAAGAAATACCGTAGAAGAAGAATGGGTAGCTTTGAGGGATGAAGTAGCGAAGGCAGCAGAGGATCAAGTAGGTAAAAAGACGAGGGCTAGTAGAAATCCTTGGGTAACAGAAGAAATATTGAATTTAATTGATGAAAGGAGAAAATACAAAAATACAGTAAATGAAGCACGCAAAAAGGTATACAAACGTCTCAAAAATGAGATGGACAGGAAGTGCAAAATGGCTAAGCAGGGATGGCTAGAGGATAAATGTAAGGATGTAAAGGCTTATCTCACTAGGGGTAAGATACGTAATGCCTACAGCAAAATTAAAGAGCCCTTTGGAGAAAAGAGAACCACTTGTATGAATATTAAGAGCTCATAAGGAAACCCAGTTCTAAGCAAAGAGGGGAAAGCAAAAAAGTGGAAGGAGTATATAGAGGGTCTATGCAAGGGCGATGTACATGAGGACAATACTATGGAAATGGAAGAGGATGTAGATGAAGTTGAAATGGGAGATATGACACTGCGTGAAGAGTTTGACAGAGCACTGAAAGAGCTGAGTCGAAACAAGGCCCTGGGAGTAGACAACATTCCATTAGAACTACTGACGGCCTTGGGAGAGCCAGTCCTGACAAAACTCTACCATCTGGTGAGCAAGATGTATGAGACAGGTGAAATACCCTCAGACTTCAAGAAGAATATAATATTTCCAATCTCAAAGAAAGCAGGTGTTGACAGGTGTGAAAATTACCGAACTATCAGTTTAATAAGTCACTGCTGCAAAATACTAACGCGAATTCTTTACAGACGAATGGAAAAACTAGTAGAAGCCAACCTCGGGGAAGATCAGTTTGGATTCCGTAGAAATATTGGAACACGTGAGGCAATACTGACCCTATGACTTATCTTAGAAGCTAGATTAAGGAAAGGCAAACCTACGTTTCTAGGATTTGTAGACTTAGAGAAAGCTTTTGACAATGGTGACTGGAATACTCTCTTTCAAATTCTAAGGTGGCAGGGGTAAAACACAGGGAGAGAAAGGCTATTTACAATTTGTATAGAACCCAAATGGCAGTTATAAGAGTTGAGGGGCATGAAAGGAAAGCAGTGGTTAAGAAGGGAGTGAGACAGGGTTGTAGCCTCTCCCCGATGCTATTCAACCTGTATATTCAGCAAGCAGTGAAGGAAACAAAAGAAAAATTCGGATTAGAAATTAAAATTCATGGAGAAGAAATAAAAACTTTGAGGTTCGCCGATGACATTGTAATTCTGTCAGAGACAGCAAAGGACTTGGAAGAGCAGTTGAACGGAATGGATAGTGTCTTGAAAGGAGGATATAAGATGAACATCAACAAAAGCAAAACGAGGATAATGGAATGTAGCCGAATTAAGTCTGGTGATGCTGAGGGAATTAGATTAGGAAATCAGACACTTAAAGTAGTAAAGGAGTTTTGCTATTTGGGGGGCAAAATAAGTGATGATGGTCGAAGTAGAGAGGATATAAAATGTAGACTGGCAATGGCAAGGAAAGCGTTTCTGAAGAAGAGAAATTTGTTAACATCGAATATAGATTTAAGTGTCAGGATGTCGTTTCTGAAAGTATTTGTATGGAGTGTAGCCATGTATGGAAGTGAAACATGGACGATAAATAGTTTAGACAAGAAGAGAATAGAAGCTTTCGAAATGTGGTGCTACAGAAGAATGCTGAAGATTAGATGGGTAGATCACATAACTAATGAATAGGTGTTGAATCGGATTGGGGAGAAAAGAAGTTTGTGGCACAACTTGACTAGAAGAAGGGATCGGTTGGTAGGACATGTCCTGAGGCATCAAGGGATCACAAATTTAGTATTGGAGGGCAGCGTAGAGGGTAAAAATCGTAGAAGGAGACCAAGAGATGAATACACCAAGCAGATTCAGAAGGATGTAGGTTGCACTAGGTACCGGGAGATGAAGAAGCTTGCACAGGATAGAGTAGCATAGAGAGCTGCATCAAACCAGTCTCACGACTGAAGACCACAACAACAACAACATTATTTGGTGGGACCAGCTCGGCGTCGTGTACTATCATGTATTAAAACCAAGTGAAACAATCGCAGATGCTCGTAATCGAACGCAATTAATCGCGTTCAACAGAGCATTAAAAGACAAACTTCCAAAATACAGCTAGAGGCACGATAAAATGATTTTGCGGCATGACATTTCGCGACCCCACGTTGCAAAAGAGGTCAAAACATACTTGGAAACGTTAAGCTGGGAAGTCCTACCCCACCCGATTCTCCAGACATCGTTCCCTCTGACTGTTACCTGTTCAGATCAATGGTGGCGCATGGCCTGGCTAACCAACACTTCTGATCTCATGAAGAAGTCACAAATTATATCGATTCGTGGATCGCTTCAAGGGATGAACAATTTTTTCGATGGGGGATTTGTACACTACCCGGAAGATGGGAAAAGTAGTGGATAGCGATGGAAAATACTTTGCACGATACAAGTAGAACCAATTTGTTTCATTGAAGCCTCAAATGTTGGGGAAAAACTGTGGAAGCAAAGATGTACACCTTGTACACTATTTTTACAAGTAAAGCTTAGAATGTGTTTAACACAGAACATTATGTGATAAGTGGCCCTATACCCTAGACACTTAAATCCAAATAAGACAACACTGTAGGAGTTACAAAAGTACTAAACTGTTCCATAATACAAGATCACGAATGTGAGAACTTGATAGATTATACAGTAAAGAACAAAGGAAATTAAAAGAAGATTTATAACCCAGAAAATCAAATACAAGCAGCACAACACTGAAAGAATTACCTACATGACATGGACATACAACTAAATCCTCAATTTACATGGTAATACATCTTACAGCTGTTATTCATGAATTTCTTCTGTAAAATTACATAGCTAAAATAAGTTTTCTCAGAAGCTCTTTAAATGTAGTTTTGTGGCCTATTTTACATTTCCAGAATGCGATTTTCACTCTGCAGCGGAGTGTGCGCTGATATGAAACTTCTTGGCAGAATAAAACTATGTGCCAGACCGAGACTCGAACTTGGGACCTTTGCCTTTTGCTGGCAAGTGCTCTCCAACTGAGCTACCCAAGGACCAAGGTGCAGAGGTTGCACCAAGGTGCTTGGGTAGCTCAGTTGGCAGAGCACTTGCCAGCAAAAGGCAAAGGTCCCGAGTTCGAGTCTCAGTCCGGCACACAGTTTTAATCTGCCAGGAAGTTTTTTATTTTACATTTAATTTCCAGGGGAATAGCATCAAATATCTTTATGCCAGAGTACTGTACTCCCTTCCATACTACTTTCAAATTTTTACATTCGTTGTGTAATTATGCTGCCTCTTTGTATTGGACTGGTGGTATTCACTGACACATTTTTATAGCTCTGTGTTTCCACTGATGAAATACTTACACAAATATATGTATTGAGAAGTAGTTGTAAGAACTTACAGTCTGTGTCTGCATCTAGAGTCTATGTCATTCATCACTCTTACATCACGCTCTGACAAATGAATATTTCCCCAGAAAATAATTCCATATGACTTCAAACAATGGAAGTAACCATAGGGTGCTGCTTCTTTAGTTCTTTAGTTTCCAGTGTAAGAAAAGTGCTGAGGTGAGTCACTTGTAAGAATCTAAAATATGATGGGAGACTAATTTATGCTACAGTCTGTCTTAATACTCAGAAACTTTGTTCTTTCAACTCTTTCTGTTGCCTGTGTAGCGTGTTTAACAATTATTTCTTCCTCAAGCCTAGTTTACCCAACGACACTAGGTTGCATGCAACTGCGCTGCCGGCTACTGCGCATGCGCGCCGCGCGTTTGTGCAACTCGTTGGTAAAACTAAACACTTTCGGGGTGTTCCAACTTTGGGGACACTAGTTGCATGAGTTTTTAGGTTATGTGTGTTCGTAGAGCATAGATAAATTGAAATATGAAGTGGGGAACGGAGAATAATGTTCGCTTTTTAGATATCTATGCTTCTACGCTTTGCATAGGTAATTGTGGGATTTCAGTGATGCTGATTACAAAAATAAGGAACATACTGCTGCCGCTGAGACCGTCATGTGCGATCATAACATAGATCGTTTCACAATATCTGAGCTGCAGGGCAAAATTTGTTGAGTTACGAGCACATATACAACTAAATTAAGAAAAATA
Organism: Schistocerca serialis cubense; assembly: GCF_023864345.2. Taxonomy (NCBI): domain Eukaryota; kingdom Metazoa; phylum Arthropoda; class Insecta; order Orthoptera; family Acrididae; genus Schistocerca; species Schistocerca serialis. The sequence goes on from NC_064638.1 coordinate 308,682,755, forward strand.
CAAAAAAAGTGTACTTCTAGCTGTGGCAATGCTCTCGTCTACAAAACTAAAATCGCATCGTTAGAGTTGGCCCACTCTTTGATAAGGAATATTGTTGACAGGAGGGAAGGCTACACAAATTCAAGAAGCTGCATTCTTAATTAGATATTCATCTATTTAAAACGTCGCTGCAATGGTCCCCATTCACACATGTTAGGATTTTGAAATATTGCCACTGTACAGATCTATCTTCAAGAGAGTAGTCTGCAAACCATTCTCTTCTTAATGCAGCCTGCTTCGAATAATTACTGCTGTTAATGTTAATAATTATTACTGTTTATAATCATCAGTGTTAATGAAAAAGTTTCATCACCAACTAAAACTGCATCTTATAGTATGCCGAGTGTTCTCGATTTTAATGCATGCAATGTGATATGTAATTTCAGCTCTGGAGACAGTGCTTCATGCATTACAATACCTTTATTCCTTATCGGATAATTAACTCTATTTAGAAGAAACGGTACAGTTCTGGTGACATTCTAAGACAATTAAAAGAATTTCTTGGATCTACCGTTACGCAGAGCAACCGAGCTGTCATTCATGTTAACTTCTAGTTCATCTAGTTTGCTCCTAAGTCGCCTTATATTTTTATGAAAATGGACAAAAGTTGTCTGGGGTGTTACGTATCTTTGTGAGTTCTTCTTTCAGTCGCCTATCGTTAAAAAAATTATTGTGATGAGAAGGATATACTATTTTAGGTCTGCCTGCTCTTTTGCATGCTTTCTGGGAGGCTGTTGATTTTCCATCTGCTGATGCTGTAGCTGTCATTTCCGCTGAAGATGATGAAGCTGTTGACTTGCTTGTAGGTGGGTGCAAAATTGCTGTTATTGTTGGTTTGGTTCTGTTGTTTCAACTGGCCTTGCTGTTGAAAGTGGTATTGCTGATGACCTCTATGCCTGTATGATGACCTGGATGCATAACTAGTGCTGCTGTACATTCAATGCGCGGTACTGCTTCCTTTTCTGCTGCCACTGTAATGTCCTCTGAAGTAGATGTAGCCATTAAGTTTTCTCTATTTGATGATGAAACTGGATCATCTGAGCATCTAGCAATTGCACTAGTTTCATTCCTTCTTGTTGTTAAGTTTACTGGAACAGATTTGTTGCATGACCTTCCCTTGTGGTGCAATTAATAGCGCCTAACACATGCTTGGACATGGCATCCTTTCCCTATGTGTAAATGTGCATGCCAAGCCTTGTAAAGTAGCCTCTCCATGCTATTGGCGTCAATAAAGGTATCCTGTGGGTAAACTGCAGCAGAGTTTCCATATTTTCGAGCTTATTGTGTTAATTTCTAAGTCAACACACAGACAACTTATTAGATCATGTGGAACAACAAGAACGAAAACTTTTGTGTGTGTGAGGTTTTCCCTACTTTCTTCGAGAGCTCTCATTATGACAGACTTCATTTGCACCATCTGTTATGGACAGACAGAGTCATTTATTGTTAATTGCTCACAGTTTTTCACAATCTCACTGGGAGGAGCTCCTGTCTTGGCAACACTTCTAATCTTAAAACGAGACTGCATAGTTTTCATTACACTGGCTACTCCTTTGTCGTCCCTTACTCCTAAGATACATATTTCACTTCTTTTCTGGCACAGACTGGACATTATACTTCATTTTCTGAAAACTCGTATTTGAGGACGTTGATTTCGCTGCTGGCAGAATTAAAGAAACCGTTTGCAACATTCAATTGATCAGTATATGACATCTGCATGATGTGCTTATTTTTATAAAAAACTTGAGCTTCGAATTTGTTTGCCTCAGACAGGTTCACGTGGTTTTGAGGGGATCCTTTCCTTCGCTTTAAGGAAACGATCGGTTGTAATACTTTCTTCAGAGTTTCTACTTTTTCTATAGTACTTATTACTTTTACTATGTCGAGGATGTATGGTCTTGCATTCTGTATATCTTGCTGTAAGCAGTCTTCAATGGATTCATTCTCACCATTCAAAAATTTCGAGACAGCAGCTACTTCTGTGTCACTCTGTGCCGAGCCACAACAAAACGAAGAATCTGTCGTTATTTTCGACAAACACGATGAGTGCATCCACTTATTAATCATTAAAGACAATCTGATACCTTCTGTAACTTCTTCGCTATACAACACTCAATTTATATTGGTTACATTACTAAATTGAGCAAAGCAGTTTACTATAACTTCTACACTCGACGCCATCTTGAAATTTCATACTTTGATTCCATTCTCCATTTCATCTGAAGTCCTCTCCTTTGTCAGAACCTTGGTGTTGGCTGGAAATTTATATATGTTTGGGACGGTGTTTCTGACTCTAAGTAACTAATAAACAGCAGGAACAAGATCGGATCTAGAACGGAACACTGGGGCACACCATATTTAATATTATGTTTCTCTGAATGGTCCCTGAGCATATTACTTCCTTCTCGATAGTTAAGTTTCATGATTTATTATTTATTCTACAACAATGATTGTATCTATTTGTGTCCCAGTCCCCTGTCACCTACATATTCCCACTTTGAGAGTAGCAGTTTCGGGTTTATGATGTCCACAGCTGTGCGAGGCCCAAAAATACAGCAGATATATGGCATTTATGATCTACTGAGACCAGGACCTCATTTATAAAATCAAAGACTGTAGTTTCTGTGGAACTACATTTCTGAAAACCACACTGTGATTTCGAGAAAACCAGTCTCTTATATTTTTTCTGTTACAAAAGCAGGAAGAAGAGATATTGGTCTGTAATTTTCACCTCTGTTCTTTAATCTTTTTCAACAAAGGCCTCCCTTTTGCTGACAGAGAGAAATTTGAAACATCTGCAAAGGTTTTGGTATTACTGCTTTGAATTTTTAAGTACTATTGGGGATGTTATGAATGCCAGATGTTGTTGTTATTGTTGCTGTGGTGTTCAGTCTGAAGTCTGGTTGAATGCAGCTCTCCAAGGTACTCTGTCCTTTCCAGGCCTCATCATCTCTGAATAATAACTGCAGCCTACATCATTCTGAGTCTGTTTACTATATTCATCTCTTGGTCTCCCTATATGAGTTTTACCCCCACACTTTCATCCAATACTAAACTGCTGAACCTCTGATGTCTCAGAATGTGTCCTATCAATTGATTCCTTCTTTTATTTACATCTTCAACATTCTTTTATAGCACCACATTTCGAAAGCTTTTATTCTTTTTTTGTCTAAACTGTTTATCATCTGTGTTTCACTTCCATACATGACTACACTCCTGCCGGCTGGTGTGGCCGAGTGGTTCTAAGCGCTTCAGTCTGGAACCGCGTGACCGCTACGGTCGCAGGTTCGAATCCTGCCTCGGGCATTGATATGTGTGATGTCCTTAGGTTAGTTAGGTTTAAGTAGTTCTAAGTTCTAGAGGACTGGTGACTTCAGACGTCAAGTCCCATAGTGCTCAGAGCCATTTGAACCATTTCTTTGACTACACTCCAGACAAATACTTTTAGGAAAAACTTCCTAACACTTAACACTACATTCAATGTAAACAAATATCTCTTCTTCACAAATCCTTTCTTGCCATTCCAGTCTACGTTTTAAAGCCTCTCTACTGTGGCCATGATCAGTTATTTTGCTGCCCAGATAGCAAACCTCATCTACTACCTCAAGTGTCTCGTTTCCTAATCATATTTCCTTTGCATCACCTGATTTAATTGGACTACATTCCATTATCATTATTTTCCTTTTGTTGATGTTCATGCTATATCCTTCTTTCAAAACAATATTCATCCTGTTAAACTGCTCTTCTAAGGCCTTTGCTGTCTCTGACAAACTTACAATGTCACTGGGAAACCTCGAATTTTTTATTTTTTTCCCCTAAACTTTAATTCCTGCTTCAAATTTTTCTTTGGTTTCCTTTACTGTTTACTCATTTTACAGATTGAATAACATTGGTGAGAGGCACAGCCCTGTCTCATTCGTTTGTCAACCACTGCTCCCCTTCATGCCCTTCGACTCTTACAACTGCTGCCTGGTTTCTGCATAAGTTGTGCTTCTCCATGGATTGGGATGTACTAACACACCATTCTGTGAATGTGGAGAGGGAGGTTCCACTGATCATATCTTTCTCAGATGTCCCTTTTTTTAGGTAGAGAGAGACTGCAGACAATTAGACTGCTAAATGCAAACAGTTGTAAGTGACCAAACTTTGTAGACTAAAATCAATATGACAGCACATAGGATATATAAAAGGCAGCTGCTTATCTTCCAGTCTATAAAATCAGGTGGGCGTTTGAGTAACAAAATAATGTCAATGGGTCACAAGACGCATTTTATCTGTTATAGATATTACAGGAACATATAAATTTAATTAAGAGAAACTGCAAATACACATATATAATTTAGAAAGAAAATAAATAAAATAAAAAGAAATGAAAGAATCTTATGCTCACCCACATATTTATGTGTAGACTTGAGGATAGCCGAGGCATGCACATAGCACTGCGAGTGAAGTACAATAGTGTAGCTACAATAGATTTAGAAGTATACTTGTATTTAGTCAGTAAACCTCAAGTTCTTCCCCTCAGAAGAACACATCCAGTAATCTAAAATGGAAGTTATTCACTTGGAACTTGAAATAATTCCTTTTATTTTATGTTACTTTTTTCATTGATTCTTATTTGTCAAATGCTATGTTTTGTTTCTACATTAATATTAGTAATGATCGCTGTTAATATGATTTATTACTACATACATACTATAAAAGATTGAATTTCATCAAGAGTAACGTGTTTGTACGACCTGTTTAGAGTTTCCGGATAACAGGTCTTAAATTATCTACAGATCAGAGCAGGAGGAACAAGACTGGTGAATACAGGGTTATAAATACAAAATCAAATAGGGATAATGCAGGAGTAGGTTTAATAATGAATAAAAAAATAGGAGTGTGGGTAAGCTACTACAAACAGCATAGTAAATACATTATTGTGGTCAAGATAGACATGAAGCCCACGCCTACTACAGTAGTACAAGTTTATATGCGAACTAGATCTGCAGATGATGAAGAAATAGATGAAATGTATGATGAGATAAAAGAAATTATTCAGGTAGTGAAGGGAGACGAAAATTTAATAGTCGTGGGTGACTGGAATTCGATAGTAGGAAATGGGAGAGAAGGAAACATAAGAGGTGAGTGAATATCGGTTGGGGGTAAGAAAGAAACGTGGACGATAAATAGTTTGGACAAGAAGAGGATAGAAGCTTTCGAAATGTGATGCTACAGAAGAATGATGAAGATTAAATGGGTAGATCACATAACTAATGAGGAGGTACTGAATAGAATTAGGGAGAAGAGAAATTTGTGGCACACCTTGACTAGAAGAGGGGATCGGTTGGTAGGACATGCTCTAATGCATCAAGGGATCACAAATTTAGCATTGGAGGGCAGCATGGAGGGTAAAAATTGTAGAGGGAGACCAAGAGATGAATACACTAAGCAGATTCAGAAGGATGTAGGTTGTAGTAAGTACTGGGAGATGGATAAGCTTGCACAGGACAGAGTAGCATGGAGAGCTGCATCAAACCAGTCTCAGGACTGAAGACTACAACAACAACAACAACATCTCTTGCATTATCTAAGAATTTTTTCTAGACTATGCATTTCTACCTATTTGATTCTCTGCTGCCTCCATTATTTCATCTATTAAAGCTATCTACTATTCTTCTATTTTATTCCTTTCTCCCCTTTAATCAACTGTTGCCTAATGTTCCCTCTGAGAGTCTCAGCAACCTCTGGTTCTCTCAGCTTATCCAGGTCCTATCTTGTTAATTTCCCACTTGTTCCTAATCTCTTCAGTTTAATACACAGTTCATAAACAATAAATTGTGGTCAGTATTCACATCCACCTCTGGAAATGCTTTACAGTTCAAAACTTGCGTCCTAAACCTCTGTCTTGCCACTATATAATCAGTCTGAAACCTTCTGGTGTCTCCAGGTCACTTCCGCATAGACGAACTTTTTTATGTTACTTAAACATGATGTTAGCGATGATAAAATTATTCTCGGTGCAAAATTCTACCAGGCGGCTAGCTCTTTCATTACTTTCCCCAGGTCCATATGCATCTATTATTTTTCCTTCTCTTGCTTTTCTTACTGCCGAATTATACTCCCCAAGCACTATTAAATTTTCGCCTCCTTTAACTATCTGAATCATTTCTTTTGTCTCACCATTGATTTCTTCAATGTTTCTATCATCTGTGGAGGAAGTTGGAATGTCAACTAGTAATACTGAGTTAGGAATGGGCTTCGTGTCTGTGTTGGATATGATAATGCATTCACTACGTTGTCCATAGTAGCTAAACTGCATTGCTATTTTCTTGTTCATTATTAAACCCACTCCCGTATTGCCCATATTTGATTTTATATTTATAACCCTGTATTCATCTGACCAGAAGTCCTCTTCTACCTGCCATCGAAGGAAACTAATTCCCACGATATCTCACTTCAATCTACCCATTTTCCGTTTTAAATTTTCTAATCTGCCCTCCTGCTTCAGGGATTTAATATTCCACACTCTGATTCACAGAATGCCAGTTTCGTTTCTCCTGATAACGACATCTTCCTGAGTAGTCCCTGCCATAGATCCAAATGGGGGACCATTTTACCTCCAGAATATTTTACCCAAGAAGACGTTATTATCATTTCGCCATATAGTAGAGCTGCATGCCCTCATAAAAAATTATGGCTGTAGTTTCCCCTTGCTCTCAGCTGTTCACAGTACCAGTACTGCAAGGCCATTTCGGTTAATGTTACAAGGCCAGAACAGTAATCATTAAGACTGTTGCATCTGCACTTACTGAAAAGTCTGCTGCCCCTCTACACAAACCAAATGTTTGTTTGGACTCTCAACAGATACCTCTCCATTGTGGTGGCATCTATGGTATGTCTATCTATATCATTAAGACATCCCAATCACACCTATAGCAAAGTACACGGTTCATGGGAGGAAAATGCAAGATACGAATTTTTAATTTAGTAGTCCAGTAACATTTGGTACTTCTTTCTCATCTATTGGATATAAAAAGAATGCAGATATTTAAATTATTTGTATCTAATTCTTCTATAGCATTTGAGTTGTTCCTTTTACATCTTTTCCTAAAAGTTTTTGACTGTATGTCAAATACAGGTTTATGTACTTATTTTTTTAGTCAGAGACTTACTTTCATGTATAGGTTTTAAGGTTAATTCAGACTGTCTGCCAAGTCAAGTAACAGCAAAACATTCCACAGTGCATTTTGGAACACAGGCTATGAACAGACTGTCGTGTCATCTCAAGATTTATTGGGAATAAAGTTTTGATGGTGCCATAGTGTGCTAACATCAGAAGTTAACATATTTTGCCATATACACTCATTTTGTGCTCAATTTTATTGTTATGCTTTGTTCTCCTGGTAAACTACAATGTGTCCAGGGTGGCAGCCAGTTAAGATATATATCAGGGAATTGGTTTAAAAAATTAATTTCAAAGGCTCAGTCAAATCTTTGCCAGATTTCTCCCAGAGCAACTCTGTATGTGCCTATGTTACACAAGTTGCCTGCTTCTGACAAGAGATGCCTTGAGCTCTCTTCTGAAATTGCTAGCACATTCACGCCATCATTTTTAGCTAATAGTGTGCAGGGCACAACAGAGTTGGTTCGCTCTCTTATGACCCGACCTCGAGCAGAAAAGACATGTTTCTTTGGGCAGCAGAGCCTCTGGCCTCTGGCCTCCCCTTCCATTGCCCACCGACTTAGTTGTTCGTCCTCCTAGTCTGGTGGAAGTTTCGTAACTTCCTTTCTAGTCGGTATATTGAAATATATTCTCTTTATTTTACCCACTTTTCTGTTTTATCATTTAATGGCAGCCCTGTATACCCATGCACAAGTCCAGACTGCTCGACTGCCTGTACATTGTTGTCATAAGCAGAATCCAACAACCTTCTTCCCTCTCCCTGTACATGTACAAATATTTTATGATGACTTGGGTATTTTTCCATTGACTGTTCTTCCATAAACGAAATCAGATATCTCAAAGGAAACATTATTTATTTTTACAATAACAGGACAGCACTGATGCCCTCACTGTACAGAAATAAGAACATAAGCTGATATTCATTAAATAAGATTTTAAGTGAAAAAGTCAGCATCAGTGCAGGAGAAAATGCAGTTGACTCCATTTCTTCCCTTATAAATCTTTGATGTGTTTGTATGTATATATTTTCGTCCAATAATTGTCGGCCTTGAAACGTTGTTTCACTACAAGTCAGTTTACCTCAAAAAATTCGTGAAGAACAGATGTTATGAATTTTGGTTGGGTTGTTAACAAACCTTTTCTTTGTTAATTTCTCATTTCCGATTCTATACTCTGATATTTTGTGTCACAGATGGAAACTCATATTCTGACATTCACCATTCGGTACTGGGCTAAGCAAACTGATATGACACACAATATGAATATACCCAGACATGACAGTGCCATGAGATGACATTTAGCATTAACCTTTTCATTATCTTTCAAGTCAACGTTTCACAGATTAAATATTCACAACCTGAAATGTATCTTGTCTGATGGGTAGTATAGTGCAGGTGGTAGACTACAAATCTAAAAGAAAATTGCTGTCAAAGGAGACAATAGTTTTGCTATAAGTGTCTCCAGTATTATTCTCCCTAGTTTGCTCAGTGGTATTGTTAATTATATTATGAATAAAGTTGTGTAATAATATGGTGATTTTGAATGTTGAATGTTGTATGACAAAGAAGCTCCTGCTGTGATAATTGCCACTACTTTGTTCAAGCAGAAAAAATTTGATGAAATATTGGTTCAAGCAGCATCAAAGGGCACTCGCGAAAATTTGAGAGAATTGAGGTTGAATGAAAAAATAATCATAATTTTTTGTGTGGTGATGATCCAACATTTGACACATTACTGGAAATAGTTCACTACATTCATTCGCATCCGCCTATGTAGACGTTTGTTGCTGCTCCTCTGCATCCCATGTGGATAAATTTTTGGGGACACTCATATCTCCCCAATAAAAATCTAATACAATAATAGTTGTAGTCCCACTTGACTAGCCCTAATGAATTACACTACAACACATTGCTGCTTGCAGTTGGTTGACTGAATTGATATGTTTATTCATCTGTGGAACAATACAAATTGCATGGATGTCATTAATTGTTGTTCAGTATTTGTTATTAAATAAGTATACATGGACTCTAACAAGTTTTGCAGTTTTTATAATTAGTCTTACAGTATTTATAATTATGCCACATAGTTTTGCTTAATGTAAATGTGAAATGTGTTTTATTCATCTCATAACGTCCACAGTTTCAGAACATATGTGTGATGTACAGGAGACATGTCAACGTTACGATTTGTTTATTAAATATTTTGTCACCCTTACAATAATACTTCATGGAGTGTTTACTTACTTGCAATTTGTCAAACTTACAGTATTTACATTTGCTATAACTATAATAAATTTTTATTCCATTTTAGGAATCCAGCTAAAAGTATCAATTTGTCCTTCATGAAATCTTCCACAGAGTAGTAGCATAGTTCAATCAGAAAATCATGTAACTTGCTTTTTAAAATATTTATCTTCATATTCATTATGTCACACACTTTTATTGTGTTGTGAATTTTCATGGCTCATGGCACGCATTTTTAAACGATGAGAGGTGAGCATAAAGTTCTCTTTATGTCTTATGTCATATGAGTGTTCAAAATGATTTTTTTAGTAGATCAGCTCTGCTGCGTAGGAAAGGAACAACCTCAAAGATGTATGAAAAGTGAACAGTTGATATTTTTAGTTCTTTAAATAATGGTCGACACGATGCCCTTGGCAGTGCAGAGCACATGTTGTGAATGATTATTTTTGCTACTTTAAAATTCGTGTAACGTTTCCCGAGTTTCCGCAAAAATATTTTTCATATCGAATAAACTACTCAAAGTAGCTATAATATGCTATTTTCCTGGTGGCCATATCAGTGGCACAGGCTAAAATTTCCATTGCAAATGCAAGGCTGTTTAATTTATTTGCTAGATATTCTATATGAGAATTCCAACTCAAAGATCTGTCCAAATTTATTCCCAGGATCCTGACTGAGTCAAGTTCTTCCATTTTTTATTGTTGTGAGTGACCCAGATTTCTTCAGTTTTTGAATGTTTGGTTTTAAAACTCATCATATGGGTATTTGAAGTGTTTAGCATTATGCCATTTTTACTGAACCATGTTTCCAGATTACTTAACGTATTCATGACATTCTATGGTATATCGTCAGAATTTTCATTTGCATTTAGGACAGAAGTATCATCTGCAAATGAGTATTTATATTGAGAGGCAAGTCATTTACATAGAACTGGGATAAAATGGGTCCATGGATTGATCCTTGAGGAACACCTTGTGACACATTTTCCACTCGGAGAAGTGATCTGCTCCATTTGATTACTACCGTTTGTTTCCTCTCCAAGAGATATGATTCAAACAATTTCAAAGTAACATCCATTATTCCATGCCTGATGAGTTTGATAATCATCAGGGCATGGTTTACATAGTCAAATGCTTTTGTAAGATCAAAGAATATTCCTGTAACCTTAGCTTTCCTATCTAGTGATGAAATAATTTTTCGATAAACTCATTTATCGCATCTACCGTGTTTTTACTTTGTTGGGAGCCAAATTGCTTATGTGAAATGATATCTCTCTGTGTGTGAAGCTTTGTATCTGTACAGCAGCAACTTTTTAAAATATTTTTGATACTTCAGGTAGTATAGAGATGGGGTGATAATTTCCCATATCATCTTTTGAACCTTTTTTAAATAATGGTTTCACTTCCTCGTATTTCAAGAGATCAGGGAAGTAACGTTCTTCAAAGGATTTGTTTATTATGAGAGAGGGAGAGGATGAGTTGCTATGTTGTAAACTTTTTTAATTATTTTTCTGGGTATCCCATACCTGCCAGCAGAGTTTTTGTCTTTTAAGAAGGGTATGACATTTTCAATAAATTTTGCTGAGACTGTGTTGAATTTTTTGACACATTCGCTGGTACTGCCTTTTAACCGAAAACCATTTACTTTCTACTCATAATTTGGCATGTCTAAATCAGATTTTGTTACATTTATGAAGAAATCATTGAATCACTGAGATATTTGAGCTGGATTTACAACCGATTTTTCCTTAAGTTTGATTTCTAAAATATCTTGTTTATGATTTTGGACACTAATTAAAACTTAACTACAGACCATACTGTCCTTGTTTTATTTTTCTGCCTGTGAATGAATTTCTTATTTGCCATTTGTTTTGAAGCTTTCCCAAATTTTTTTAAAAGTAGTTTTAAAGTTTCTAACATATTTTATAAAATCAGGATCTTTGTTGTACTTTAGTTGATTGTGCAGCTTCCTTTTCCTATCACTCGATATTTTGTTCCTGGTGTGATCCATCTTATCTTACTTGATGTTTTATTGCAATATGACCTTGGTGGGAAAGCTTCATTAAATAATTCAAGAAAACTGTTTAAGAATTCACTAAAGTTATCATTTGTTGAATCACTATCCCCAAAACACCACTTAACTTTACTTAGTTTCTCATAAAATATTTCGATATTTGTTTTACTGAAATTTCTTTTGATATATGTTTTTCTTATATAATGTTTATCAGTTTTTGGTAGTGAGACAAATAAGGCTGAATACAACTCTAATACATCTTCATTCACTTTTAATCTAGCATCATTTTGCGTTTTGTTAACTATAAGTACAAACAATTAGTTTTCTTCACGTTTAGAGCGACATTATTTTTCAGTGATAAGTTGTGAACTCTTTGAGGGTTGCATTATCCATTTATGTCAACTGTGTTGGAGTTTTATTTATCATTACTACGTTGGTGTCATCAGCAGACAGTATTATTTCTCCTCATCTGACACTCTGTGGGAAATCATTAATATAAATAAGTAAAAGAACAGGGCCTAGTACACTTCTCTGTGGCATGACTAAATGTTTGAATCTCACAGATTCTTCTTTCAAAGACTTAAAATGTGCAAGGGCAGTTTCACCTTACAGTATTGTCATGCAATAATGCTTGCGCTACAGTGCTATATTCAGGAAAGTAATGCAAACACAGAGATAAATATCTAAATATATACTTCTATTCATAGCTTTGTGTTAATTAAATGTTTCAAAACTCTTTGTTCGAGGCTGTTCTCTATATTTTCTGAGCAACAAATCAAACCATACATCATTCTTTAATTTCTTTGTACTCATATGGCTAACATTGAACAACCCCAGCAGCGATTTATAAATTTAGATGCATTTTAATAATAGCGCTCTTTCATCTTGATTTGAACTCATTTTACACACAGTAACAACAAATCTAATTTCCTTGGTCTGTGTAGCGTGAGAGAGACTGTCAAAAAAATAGTTAATACTGCCCACAGGTGGCACAATATTTCCAGCCAGCGCAATATAATTCAAAAGTATTTATTGTTCTCAATATTACTGTATAGCCTATCGATCTCTCTCCTAGACCGTATTATTGCACATCTGGGAAATGTTATCTATATTATTAAATGTTTGGGGGCTGAATTATTCAACCTGCTGTCAACACTCTATTACTATGCTGATTATTAACGATTTTAAACTCTGACTCATTCCAGCAACTGGCCAGAAGAGGAAAAGCGGTAGGATATCTTATTTTATAACAGGTGTTGCTGTTAACTAGGAGGAAATTAGCATCAACGAGCTGTCCATGCCTACACTTTTCAAAACGACTAGATGTCATCAGTTCCTAGTCACTTTACACACCTGTGATTAATTTGATAAACTATATCTTTATCTATTGATTTGCCTTCAGATTTATTTATGTATTTGGCAACTTTAGACGTGCATAAATGGATCAGATACAAATTTATTTTTGCATTGTAATTATCACACTATATCATTATAAATACATATGTCATTACACATTTTATATCCACAATACAGTTTACCTACACATATTTAATCTCTATTCTATCACACTCAAGAACACATTTTGAATTTTCTGTGCATTTATCTGTGCAAATTTTAGTTCCATTACATTGCATGCCTATGTCAAATTTTTTATTTTTGGTATTTATTTATTGACCGAATAGAAATTGCTTTCTATAAGCAATAGTTTTATTGCTTGCTTAATTCTCTTTTCAAATTAAGGTTTGAAATATGAGATGGTAAACAGATGTACAGTTATTTCTATATAAGTAGTACTTCTTTGTAGTTAAGCTGTGTTGTATTGCAGAATTCTTAACTTTTTACTGTTTCTGGACGCATGTTTATGTATGTCTTCATTTTAATGAACTTGTTTTCATATTCCAGTGCAATGTGGCCTTTCCACAGTAAACAGTTACCTATGGTGAAAGAACTTTGGGGTTTCAACTACATCCATATCCATCTCTTGTGATTGTAACAGTTCCTCTGTTCCCCTTCTGTTGTTGTTTCTAAAGAGTACTGTTTTAGTTTTCTCTTTATTGAGTATCAGCCTATTGCTTTTTGTTATAGTATCAAGTAAATCTATGGCAATCATTATGCTAGTAGAATCATCTGCAAAAAGACTCATTTAACTTTAGGTGTTAAGAAGTAAGTCATCTATGTATACTAGGAACAGCAGAACCCTAACATGCTGCCTTGCATACACCAAAAATTCTGATAAATATTCTGTCATTTGAATTGGACTTCTGCTGCTGGTTTCCTATTTCGCAGGTATCATTTAATGGTACTAAGAGCTGTTCTTCTAATCTTGAAGTGATCACGTTCCCTTCTTAAAGTATCATGATATAGTAGGTCGAAATCTTTCGATAAGTCACAAAATATACCAAGATTATTTGGCCTTGATCTTATCCCTTTGAGATTATGTGTATAAATTCCGCTGAAACTATTGATTTTCCTTTCTGTAATCCAAATTGTGTACCATTTATGATGCCATTCCTTTCAAAATATGACATAAATCTAACATATATTATTTTTTCAGTGACCTTTTATAAAAGGGATGGTATGCTAACTGGCCTGCATAGTGGGTCTTTACTTTTGTAGGGTGCTAAAACTTGGGCTATTTCAATTCAATCTACAAAACTACATTCTGCCAGACATGAATTAAGTAAGACATCTGGCCATATCAGTAGTTGTTATCTTTAAAACTTTATTTGGAAGCCCATTTATGTCTATGGAGGTTTTATTATCAAATTACTTTATCACTACTTTATCGCTTTCTGTGTTGTGGGATACAAATCACACGAGCTAATAATGGGGTCTCGTTTATTTTTAATACGCTATAGGGCTTGCAGAGAGTCGTTTTTGTAATTTTGTGTAAGTCTTTGGTATATGCTGGTAAAATATATGTTGAAAGAGATACTAGCAGCTAATGAATCTTCTATTATTATTTTGGGCATTTGCATATATTGTCTGACAATTTTCCTGTTTCTTTGTTAATTAGCTCCCTTGTGCTGTTGAGTCTTTTCGATGATTGAGATTTTTTTGCCCTGCATGTGTGTTATTGGAATTCTTTACGTAGGCTTTATAATATTAATAAGAATGGTCTAGTATGTGAGGATCTTTCCTAATAGTATAATGATGTTTTACTTTTTTGCAGGATCAATAAATGTTTCATTAATCGTGGCACATGCCCTCTATTATCCTCCATGTCCTTTTTCTTACTTGGTAACCACTTTTCTATAGCCTTTAAACAAATATCAGTAAAATGTTATATTTATCATTTATATTATCAGAAAGCTACAATGTTGGCCAATTTTAATTTTCTAATGTTTTCTTTTGCAACTCTATGTTATAGATATTAATGTCTTTGTAAGAGAAACAGTAGTGAGTATCTACCATCACAGCACCAATTATAATTAAAGACTGTGAACTGTGGTCTGATAGAATCATTTCAATTTCAGGCGTCTATACTTATTTCATTCAACATTTGTAATAATAAAATCAATGACAGACTTAGTTTTCATGATTATTCTAATAAAACTCCCTACAGTAAAATGGAAGGCATATGATTTCAGTAGAGCGTCAAACTCTATTTTGAGTCTTATGACAGATAAAGAGTTAATATTTAAGCCCACACAGAAAATTACTTTTTTTCTAGCTGTATGACAGTACACTATCCTTGTTTTGTATAAATCTATAGAAATCACCACTTTGTGCCCCAAATAGATATTTTAAAGATGTGTTTGGTAGATCAGTTTTTACACCACGAATTTGTACTGGGCCAAGAAAACTGCTATCGCGGGTGCATTAGGCTCTCGTATAAAGATATGCAACTGCTCCATTACTGAACTATTTCCACTAAAGTGTGATATTAATTTGTAAATTTATATGCTGATAAGTGATGTCGTGTTAACTGAGTGTTATAAATAGCTATTTAACAGCTTTGGCGATGAAAAAGGTTTAGTGATGCATTTGTGTTAACTACAGAGAAAAACTGCTGGAATTTAATGAATAATATCCTGAACATAGTACGCAATGTACAAAGATCATAATTTTAAAGTTACTAATTCGTTGTAGAGCCTATTCTTCTTTCCTATATGAGCTCCTTTTGTCTCAGTAAAAGTAATTTCCAATATTGTCAATGAACCACAAAAGTCAGTAAACTATCAAATGCATTCTCAGTCACTTCTGCAATAGATAAATAAATCAGATGATAAATTATTCATACATGTTCTTCCTAGTACAAATAACTTAATTGGACCAAATTACGAACTTAATGTTCCAGATCAGTTTATAGTGCACTATGTAATGTTGAAGATGCATAATCACACATGTGAATAAATAATATGAACACATTGTAAGACATAAATTGCTCCAAATTGAAGACATTTTCAGCTATGAGCATATTTCACTGTATTACCACATCCATTTCAAGAGAATTTCAATTAAGTATGAACCACAAATTCTTTCTGCACATTCTTGTCACCTCCCAGAACTTTCTAGCAACAAATTGAGACCATGTTTGGAAGACATATGAAAGACTTGATGAAAAAGTTAAAGAATGTATAGCAGTGATGCAACTCAATCAGATTGCAAGAAAGCGCATCAAAACGCTATGAACAACCAATCTACCTTGGAGTATATTGGTCTACACCATCATGTAAGAACAAAAGTCAGAAGTACACTTGATTGTGTTATTACTACAGTCTGTCCAAAATTACTTTAGGATTGACAGCAGGAATGGAATTGGTAAGGGAGGGAGGGGAGCCCATGCAGCACGCCCAGGCCACTTTCTGATGCTACCATGTTACCCACAGTCACAAAAAACCCCTGAAGTTGCCAAACCTTAACCCTACATAAAAACAATTTTGCTTGGAGTTAGCTTCAGTTGCAGTCAGCTGCGATTAGTTGTAATGTTTATGATTGGTATCACAGGAGGGAACATTCAACGCTCAGGATTTACTGGTCACACTTAAGAAATCATGACTTTTTCAACTCAATCTCACATCCTTGTCTACACTTTTACACAGATGTGCTTTGACTATGGATATTTCTGTGTGCATAAGCTGCTTACAGAGATGGAGGATATAGCTGTGTGTGATGCCAATATTTAAGAGATCCATAGTATAAACGTCGACGATGTGGTGTGGCTTGGCGAAGTGTGGGTTTGTTCTCATCACACTGTCAACTAGAGATGGACAGTCAACACAGCAATGCAACAATGGCAATGCATTCTGGTAAGCAGTGGCAGACTTAGGCTTCCTCACACAGGAACCTCATAAAGGTTTTCTCCCGATAAGTCTCCTGGTCTTTAAATTAAAGAAAACGGGAGATTATCATGAAGAAATACATTACATTTATAAATTGGTTGGAACAATCACTAATAACTGATCTTGCAGAAGCATCAACACCTATTCTAGATAATGCTCCTTGCTATTCAGTTGTTGTTGACGAGGCACCTACCATGACAAACCAAAAGGAGGAAATGGTTTATTGTCTTCAGCATCATATCATCGATGTAAGTGATGTCCTTAAAAAGGTGGAGCTTACAGAAAAATATCTCTGTGTTAGCCACAGTTTTCCTATACGAAATCGACGAACTGGGAACAAAACATGGGCATACAGTCGTTAGGTTGCTACCTTACCACAACCATTTCAACCCAATAGAGTTAATGTGTGCTCAAATTAAAGGTCACATTGCCAGGAATACTGATAAATTTACCTCTCTGCAGTGGAAGCACTCACAAGAGAAGGTTACCTCTGAAGAGTGGATGTAAGCTATCAAACATATGTACAAAATGTAAAGAGCATGGCAGAGTAAAGCTCTTTTGGGAAATTCAACGGAGGAGATGATAATTTCGTTAAATGACACCAGTGCCAACAAGAGTGATATCAGTGGAGTTTTTCCATTATCTCTCTAGAAATGTAGCACAGGTGGATTCAGCTAACATGTTTAGCAATGTTTGTTTACATCTGTAAGAACCCAAATAACAAAATTATATCATCATAAGTTTCGAAATTTTAGTAAGGCCTCAATAACAAATAATTCCAAAGGAAATTCATTTCCAGAATTCAGTTAGTGTTGCACAAAATGAATATTACTGTTTCCAGTATAACTGCTGTAATACAGAGGCCTGTTATTTGTATCACTTTTGTTGTTTCTAAACAACAAAAGATGGGCTATTTACGAAAAGTTTTCCCACCATGATAAACACATTTAGTCCTGTTTTTGTTGTGCTACAGCCATGTAGGTGGATGGGATAAATTAACAACTGTTTCATTACAAATATATAGTGATACATTTCTCGTATCGAAACGATTTTGCTGTCCGATTATTGTTGATGTGTAATCAAAACACTGTGCTTCTTATTTAACTCAAATTATCTGTTATTAGAGATCTCCAACAGAATTCTGTTTTCGAACATATAAAGATATGATGTTTGCTTAATCTTTTATTCACATAATGTATTATCAAAGTTCAATAACAAAAAAACTTCTTGCATGTCGAAAATTCGGTGACGTCGTGAGAAAATGTATTTCCATAAACTGACCATATATCATCTTAATAAATCGTTGCCATAAATAAAATAAAATCCAAACGAAGTGTGACCACAGTCTAACATAACAGTCGCGACACTCACTGCTGTAAAAGTTGTTGCCGTTTGACAGATGGAGCGACACTAGCGCTCCAAGCGGCGGATAAGGTGAACGTCAGACGCGTCGTAGGCATAATGTTTGTTTGCATCCATTTCCTACGTAATTTCCGATTTATTCGAGTTATTTTCTTGCCTCCAAGAGTTTGTGTAGTATCAGAAGGCATATACGTTTCTAAAAATGATTCTAAAATATGCGCAAGTATGGACAAAAACCATGAATAGAGTGGCAAGCTACAACACATTCGTGAAGAAACACTTGTGACATTGGACAGAATTGCAGCTTACCACGTTGATATCAAAAGAATATAAACACACAGATTCACATGTAAGAAGCACAGACACGTACCTCTACATGCAAAAGCGATCGACAGCTTGTTTATCGTTCTGTAAGCTTACTGTGTTTGTCATTGTCGCCTGTTGCCACAAGTACGACCTTCATCTTTATATTATTCTAAGTGGGACAAGCAACTGCCAAATAGTGGGAGACATATGCTGAAAACACTATAATGAGCTGATTACATTACATTTCACGAAAAACCAAATATTTGAATAATTTTCAAACAAACTGTCTGTAGGCACTTTACTTATCCCGTAATAGTTTCGCTTCTGCACATTCTGACACTTCACACGCTTTTGTAAGACACGAACAGCTGCACTTAATTTAACCACTTCATCGTCAAAGCAGGTCTGTGTTGGTGATTCACACAAATCTGGCACTGATACATGGAGAGTCGAACTGGCTGCTTCTGTGTCATAGGACTGTTTTACAGCTTTAGATTGACTGTCGAATCTTTGTGGCAGTTTCTTCTTCATCGTCAGTTGAGGGGGTTTATTTGGAATGTCAAACAGTGTGGATACTGCATTCCAAACGAGTTTGTTATTGTCTGCGTTCATGAACCGGTTTTGTTCGAAATGTAGCGAACAAAAGCTAATATTATTATACAGGTCAACTGGGTCTTTCTTCATAAGGTCTTCTCGTCTGCTATTAACTACCCATTTTCTGCTCCTAAAACGAAACATTCATCATTTATACACATATAGTTTGCAAGTGAATCCTGACGATACAGTTTAGTAACATGATGGTATATACCTCCCAGGATCCTTAGGAAACCTAAAAAAAGACAGCTGTGGTGTCTTCTTCCTGTTGTTGCTGCAATTTATTGCGCTACAAACGCTCCCGATGGTAAAAACCATTGTATAAATCAAAATAAACAATCACTATTCGCTTTCACGATCGCGCCGAACTCACAGTTCAACCTACCGGCCGCTTTGGGCGCTGCTGGCGCTGTAGCAACAAAATAGAGGCGAAGTGTCGCGACTGTTATGTTAGATTGTGGTGTGACTCCATCAGAATACATTGATGCAGTTTTCATGTTTATAAAATCGATAGTTTGCTGTTTGCATGATTTAAATGAAATGTAGGACTACCCTTGGGTTCCATATGGGAAGTGGCAACTCTGGGGCTGCCATTCATCCCGATGTGTCAGGATCATCATCGTTATGGACCTCCCTTTCCTGACACCCTAACAAGACTCAGTTCTGTCCCGGTTTTGCAAAGTATTGTTACGAGCTTTGTTCAAGGATTGAAGTAATACCATCTCTTAGCACAACCTCTAAATTTTACTTACATCAACAAGTATGTTGACAAGGTCGTCTCACTGATGGCATTGCATGTTGCGTATCCTCTATCAAGGTTGCAAACATCTTCTTAAATCAATCTTACAGTGCCACTTTAACTACAAACTGACTTGCATGGAGTTTTATAAGTATGTAAAAGGGTGAAATTTTCCGAATAATATGGTGTACCAACTACTTCTGCCACAACATGTTCCATGTAATGGTGTGCTAAATAAAATGTAAATACAGTAAATAATTTTTTTACTTTATTTTTCTACTCCCATCTCAGAGTGTTATGATGAGGACCCGTCTGGTTATGATAACCCTAGGCAACTCTGTTCTGAACATCCATATGCTCTTGCCAAAGTATCACTCCCAAAGCAATCTTCTACAAACTATAGAGCCCACATTTTATGTAAAATCATATTAAGGAATATGTACAAAAATATGTAACCAAAACTGGTGAATAATGAAAATAAACATGTAATGAAGCAATTATATCTAGAATGCAAAATTTTATTTTTTTGTTAGAAAACATAAGCTGACAGGCTAGTCAAAGATCTATGCTAATTCTCTATCAGTTCGTTTCTGCTACAAACTGCTGAAGTACAAGTGTCTCCTATTCAAACATTTAAGTCACATTGGAATGAGATGCACAGCTAATTCAATATACTTTTCCAAATGTTCAGTCCAACAATATGTTTTTATACAGATCGTTCAGTATAAGAGGAAGTGAGTGGTATATTTTATACAGAGGGATCTTGTTAGGAATAATATTCTCAGGGGAATCTACAATTTCACCCTTAAATAAGTGAGACAAAATAACAAAATTTTAATATCCAGGGTTCTTATTCAGCACAGATTGTAGTTTACTTGAAACTACCGTCCACATCACTTGGTATAACAGTAACCTTCCTAGCTGCATCTTCCATTACTCCTAGTACCTCTTGGAGAGGCATACTTAAAATCTACAGTTTCTTGATACTATTTGGAAGCCAGTGGAAGTTAATTGCAGTATATGGAATTGAGCTGAGCAGTTTAGAACTGTTCACTGATGACAAGGACATTCACTCACAGACACTGCAGAACCAGGAGAAAAGCTCTCCATCACTGACCTTGCAGCTTAAAAGTGCTTACTTTAGAAAACCACAGCTTTAATCCATGTTGCCCACCTTGTTGTCACTGCCTCTGGGGGCACAGGGACATCAAGTAGCCGCTACTTGTATGACGAGATATGTGGAATTCAGTTTCAGAAACAGGAATACAATGGACAAAACTTTCATTTTCATGTACAATGCAAAAAAGAATGTAAAGATAAGCAGACACATAAATAATGTACAAAAGGCGCTGCAGCCAAGGAACAACTACATGAATGCTACTTCAGCATTATCGGTGTCTTAGGCAGGGGATTTTAAATACAAAAATAAAATTTTAATACTTGCACTGTTTGAGCATCTTAAAATCCGTTTTTGTCTATGTTCAAACTTGTATGCAACATCACAAAACTATGCTTGCTCAGTGGTTTGGTTAAAACGTCCGCCTACTATTTTTCACTTGGAACATACTGGGTGGTCATTCCATCTTCATAATTGTCTCTTATAAAGGGATATCTGATATCGATCTTTTCCGGGATTCTTTATTGTCTATGAGTCTTATCGCTCTCTGATTATCCACATAGATTTTTCTTGCTCCATCACACTGACTTCCGAAATGACTCCAGAAGCTTTCGCAACCATAAGACGTCTTTTACAGCCACACTGACTGCCACAAATTCCGCTTCTGTGGTGCTTCAAGTGTTCTTTGACTTTGAGAGCACCACGTTCTCAGGCCATTTGATAACATAAAAACAAAACCGGAAGCAGGTCGTCTCATTTCTGTATATCTGACGTAATCCGCATTGCTATACCCGATCAGAATAATCTGTCTTCACTCTTCCTGTGCGGGATATTAAAGTCTTTCGTACCTTTAAGTACTTGAAAATGCCTATGACAGCTTGACAATGAGTCTCATTGTAACTGTACAAGTATTTTCTCACTATATTCACTATGAAAGTCAGTTATGGCGGATTGACAGCGGCGATAATTAAAAGTGAACTAGCTGCTTTCCTGAATGGAAATTTCGATATAACTGACTCGTTTTCACCCGCAGAGTACAATTTCAGAATTGGATCCACCGGAACAGATACAGGATTCGAATTTTCCATATCACATCGTTTCAAGATTCGCGCTGCATGTGCTGTTTGGTTCAGAAACAATGTTGTTTTCTTCTCGTTTTACTCATTTTCCATTCTGCAAAAGGCTGTAGCTCCGGAAGTTGTTATCACAAACGTTTTTGTCATGCCGACTACAATGACTTCGCCTGTGTTTTTGCTTTTTCCAATGAACAGTCCATCGTCTACATAAAAAGACAAGGAAACTAGTTCATTTTCAGCTTTCCCAGTGAAAATACTCTTATCTGCATCTCTCTCTTTGAAATCAAACTTCTTCAAAATTGACAAAATGTTTGATGCCGGCGACGTGAGGCCTGCTTTAAACCGTATGTTGACATAAGCTTGCGTACATAATTTTTATGTCCAGCATTACACCTAGTGTTACTGACAAAGGAATGTCCTGGTTCATTTTTCCATTTAAAAAAGCGGTTTTTACATCAAATTGCAACATTTCAAAATATTCTTCTGTCGAAATCCGCGGCAAAGTGCATAGTGAGTCGTATCTCACTAAGTTTCGTTGTAGTCAGATCAAGGATGTTGAGTAAATCCTCGAGCGACAAGACAAGCTTTGTATTGGGGATAATGTGTAGTTTCGATGCTTGAATTTTGAAAACCCACTTTGAATCTGTCGTTGTCTGTGCCTCCTTTGGCATGACAACCCAAGTTTCATTCACTTGATGCTCTTCGAGTTCGTGTTCATTTGCTCGTTTCCGTTTTTTGTAGTCAGGACCCAAGATTGTCTCTTCAAAAATGTTTGGTTCAAAACAATCTGCATAGTTTGCACCATATCTGCCTGGGGGTCAAACCTGGCTCCTGTTACGTAATCTGTAAGACTGCTGTTGATCTAATAGTTGTTCATTATGTCGATCCCTATCTAATTATACTTTTCTCTGTTCTTTAGTTAGTGGTATTGATAGTATGTTCTCCACCTTTGTCTTTAGGTTCTTCGGTGTTTGTGACCAAAATAGGGAGAAATGACGTAAACAGACATACTCTTGCTTCGAAATGGATTTATAGGATGATCAGGATTCTCTTATTGAATCTAAAATCGTGCAATTCGACGATTTTATTGTTTTTTGGATCAAAAAGTCTGTAATACAAGATTCTCCCTAACATCCCACTACGATCGTTTTCGTGGGCTTCGGTTCCAGTTTCTTGCGGAGCAATTTAAGAAAATAGGCGAGTGTTTCTGTTCTGAAAGTCCTCATGTCTGAGATTCGTGATTTTCTGCCAGTCCTTCGTATGGTGTCTCGTCTCTTACTTTTTTAATTGAAGTCCGATTCAGTATATAAACAGCGCTGTTAACTGCTCCCGCCCACAGAATTTTCGGAACATTTGCCGCAATGAGCATAGACCTCATGGACTCGACAATGATTCTGTTTTCGTGTTCTGCCTTCCCATTGTGTTGAAGAGCGGACGGTGACGTTGTATAGAGTGCTGTCCCACTTTTGATGACATAGCTCTTCGTATTATTGTTCAAATATTGCGTCCCTCAATCGATCCTCAGGATCTTCTTAGTTTTACACAGCTTGTTTGACATCAACTTCTCGAATTCTTTGAAAGAATCAAAAACGTCGAATCTATTTCTCAAAACAATAGACTTGACGAAAACCGGACGCGTTGTCCATGAACATTACAAAATATTTTGCAGCAACGAGTAATTCGACATGCAGTGGTTCACATACATCGCTGTGTACGAAATCGCCGATTTTCTAATTTCTCATTTCGATTTAATTGTTAAAGGACAAACAGCGAAACTTTCCATATTGAAACACTTCACGAAAGAAGGACACCTCATCAGACATTCTTATTCCCTTGACTAGACCCATTTCGACCAAATTCGCAACTGGTTTGACAATTAAATGACCCAATCTTTTGTGTCAGAGTTTGAGATTATTCATAGTCATCAAATTCGAGTCACATTGGATATTTGATATAAACAAACTTGGTTTCCTTGTTTTATTCCTTGACCAACACGAGAAATGTTTACAAACTTATATACAAAGTTCACTCCAAACCCTTCTGTCATACAAACACCGAGAGGAATCAATTTCTTTCTTACTTTAGAGACGTACAAGACATCAGTTTCTCCATCTTCCCAACAGCCATTTACGAATTTCCTTATTTTAAATTGATCCGACCCCTTTCACTTCCATTTAGGTTGTCTAGAAGTGAAATTTCAATGTTTTGACACTCATGAATGTCATTGAGTCACTCCTGCTGAAAAGAGATGGGCCGCGATGACCCGCTGTCCGTCAGACGTATCTTATATTAGCTTTCAGCACTTTCGCAAATCACTGTGGCATGCAGAACTTCTTCTTATGACCCTATGTCGGTGACAAAAATGCATTCACTTTAATTAAATTACTCTTGCCCACTGTTTTTCTTCTTCTTAGAATGGCAACTTCTCGACAGATGGCATTCCTTTCCACAGGTCCAGCATGTAAATTTTCTCTTGAATTCGCCTGATTCGGATTCTTCCTCTTCGCGCCCATACGCTCTTTCTTCCACCCTTGACATAAAGTCGATTCCTGGACGTTGGACCCTCCTCCATGTAGTTTAATCGTTTCTCTTTGGACATGAGCTGTTTTTCGAGTTCCAGAATCGTTTGCTGATCTGGGTCACACTATCCCGGGCCATAAGGCTTGCAAGGATCTTGGTCATGGTTGCTATGCCCGACTCGGTCTAACCCACATCCTTGAGCTGACCCGCATTGTTCATGGTCATCGCGATATATCAAGACGCCGAATCACTCGCTTCCTTTCGGTACTCGCGTAAGTTTTTGATGAGAGACATTGTTCATTTCAGATGGTTGTTGATGAATAATGCACAGTTTCTCAGATATTTCGCAAGCATTGGTGCATGTTATCAAAAATTCAAGGTGTAAGTACTCTATCACGGTTGAAATGCAACATATGGCACGAGCATTGCCTTTTACAGACAACTTTCCAGCTGCCGTCGTCAAATACTTGGGTTTTACTCTCACGCTGTCTAAATCTCATATGATGTAGGCATCAAACAAAGCCCGAATTTTCGAGAGCCGAAAAATTGATCAGTTGAATTTCATGATGCTTCTTGCGATCCCTCCGTCCGACATGACACAAAAGAAAAAGAAAAAAGAAAAACCGACACGCAGAGCGACTTGAATCGTGTATCAAACCAAAGACCTAATCTGCGCTGAAATGCTGCAATTACTCTGAGCCCATAACCTGATGCGATATATGGAATTCAGTTTCAGAAAGAGGAATACAATGGACAATACTTTTACTGTGTCTTACCATACGAAGCAAAACATAAAGATAAATGGATGGGTAATGCTCATTCGCCAACAGTTCCCGATAATGTGACGTCATTTCGACGTCACTCGCAATATTTAGGACCCGACGATCTCCTATCGACTTTCGTTACCGCTCGATACGGACTTCTCTCAAGACTACATAGACCTGTATCGCAGATTTATAAAAGCACGTGGTTCTTGGTACGATTTATGGGAATTGTTGTTACTTAACCTGGCACAATAATTTTCGATGGTAAGCGTTTCTCAGGAGCGAGTTGTTATCATCAATAAATTACAAATGGACTATACAACAGGAAAATGCTAGTCAATATGCAATAAACTTTGATTTTCTGCTAAACAAATATACCGACGTCATGATTTCAGATAAAACTTTCAGTTATGATATCTTTCTTTCCATGATTTGATTCTGATAGCCCCAAGCTATTATCTAGTTATCTGCGAAAATCCCACGAATATTTGCACATTAGTTATAGACATTGTCTTGTTCCAATAGAAGAACAGACGCATTCGATAGTTTTACACTCTTATTATTAGTGCAGATACACTATGTGATTAAAAGTATCCGGGCACCTGGCTGAAAATTACTTACAAGTTCGTGGCACCCTCCATCAGTAATGCTAGAATTCAGTATGGTGTTGGTCCACTCTTAGTCTTGATCACAGCTTCCACTGTCGCAGGCATACGTTAAATCAGGTGCTGGAATGTTTCTTGGGGAATAGCAGCTCATTCTTCACGGAGTGCTGCACTGATGAGAGGTATGGAAGTGAGTCAGTGAGGATTCGCACTAAGTCGGCGTTCCAAAACATCCCAAAGCTGTTGTATAGGATTCAGGTCAGGAATCTGTGCAGGCCAGTCCATTAGAGGGATTTTATTGTCATGCAACCACTCCGCCACACGCCGTGCATTATGAACAGGTGCTCGATCGTGCTAAAAGATGCAATCGCCATCCCCGAATTGCTCTCCAACAGTGGGAAGCAACAAGGTGCTTAAAACATCAATGTAAGTCTGTGCTTGATAGTTCCACGCAAAACAATAAGGTGTGCAAGGTCCCTCCATGAAAAACATGACCACACCATAACACCACCCCCTCCGAATTTTACTCTTGGCACTAATCATGCTGTCAGATGACGTTCACTGGGCATTCGCCATATCCACTCCCTGCCATCAGATCGCCACGTTGTGTACCGTGATTCGTCACTCCACACAACGTTTTTTCTCTGTTCAATCGTCCAGTGTTTACACTGGAGGCGAGGCGTCGTTTGGCATTTACCGGTGCGATGTGTCGCTTATGAGCAGCCTCTCGACCATGAAATCCAAGTTTTCTCACCTCCTGCTTAACTGTCATAGTACTTGCAGTGGATCCTGATGCAGCCTGGAATTCCTGTGTGATGGTCTGGGTAGATGTCTACCTATTACACAATATGGCCCTCTTCAACTGTTGGCAGGCTGTCAGCCAACAGACGAGGTCAGCCTGTACGCTTTTGTGCTGTACATGTCCCTTTACGTTTCCACATCACATTGGAAACAGTAGACCTAGGGACATTTAGGAGTGTGGAAATCTCGCGTACAGACGTATGACACACGTGACACCCAATCACGTGACCACATTCGAAGTCCATGAGTTCTGTGGAGCGCCCCCTTCTGTTCTCTCACGACGCCTAATGACTACTGACGTCGCTGATATGGAGTACCTGGCAGAAGGTGGCACCACAATGCACCTAATATGAAAAACGTATGTTTTGGGGAGTGTACGGATACTTTTGATCACATAATGCATATAGAATGTAAGTCTATTTTTAATAAATTATAAAATTGTCCTATAAATGTTTCATGTTAATTTCCAAGTTCAAGGAAAACATTATATCAATCGTTATTATTGCAGACATACTTTTTGAGCATTATTTGCAAATGACATTGCAACCATGAAGCTGTAGTTTGTAACAGAAAGTGACAAAGAGAGAACTCTTCCGAATTAGAAAACTATTGTGACAAAGCTAAGGAAGCCTTTCATGAAACATTTGGGCAAATATTTAGTAACATACTACAAAAGACACATTTGAAATAAATTCGAAATTGATCTAGTAGTGTTGTGATGTTAGAAACACCTAATTAATTGTTTAATACCTATCTTATTAGCTAATTTTATGTTGCTTTTAGGTACAGCTTCGCATTGTAGTCGCATACTAGTATAATTTCGGTACATGTTTTCCTTGTTTCAGTGTATAATTCCGATATTTTTGTGCATATCTTAGTACATAAATGGAAAGCCAACTAGTGATGTAGCTGAGGAGGTAACATCATCCTGTTTGCACTGAGAAAGGAAAACAAACATATTATGAAATTTACTCAGTCTGATATTTTTACAGTTTGAATTCATTGCATTAAATCAGTACAAAAAATAGTATGTGTGTGAATAGAACTAATGTTCCCATAGTTTTCCTACAACCTCAACTGTGTATACAAATATTTCATCCACCCTGCCAATCCCGAATCTCGACAATTTTTGCGTTACCAACATCGATACTGGCAAGATGTACATCCCAGGAATTCCAAGATGTCTGAGAATGTTTTACGTTTATGTTTTAAATTTAAATTTCTTCGTAAATTCACATTTGCTAAGACCAAAAAAATTATTGTTGTTGCATGGTATAATAAAAATTATCAACTTTATGATTTTTTGCTTTACTTTTGCTGTGAAACATTGCATTTTGTCAAATTTCGTAGTTTGTGGTGAGTCAGTTAGCCAGTGTCAAAATGTGTGACAGAAAGAGCTATGTCTTCTGACAGGACTGAGTTAAAAGTTTACGTTTATTACACCGCCGAGGAAACGTAGATCTTAATATGTGACATCAAATGCAATTAGATATAGTAGTGTGTTACAGGAAAAAAGTATCTCAGCTGTCGAACAGGCATATGGAAAACAAAGTGATCTTGGAGAAGTTCCTTTTTTACCTTTTGAGATACGGAATCCTAAAATTACTTATTTAAAATGCGCATTTAGCTAGTGAGAGCCAAAGTGGTGTCGTAGGTAAGCTAGTATTTAATAAACTGCTGATCCGTTCAAAGAAAACTTAAACAGTTACTTTAATCGAAATTGTATAAGCTCTACACACACACTGACTCATTCACATACACATATGCTAATCTAAACGTATGTGCAAATTCATAACAATCATATTTAATCACAATAATACAAATTTTAAGCAAAATTATATTCTACAAGAAAGTAAGGGATCCTAAAAATCAGACTTAGCAGGGTTTCCTGAAATCCCATCAAAAACACATCAGTTTCAAGTTTTCCCTCCAGTTATTGTGTTTCTCACACAAATTTGTACCGTTGATCTATTATAAAAATGGATATCAGCAATATCAATTTAATTACTACTAGAAACACAGATAATATTTTACTGAAACCTGCATTTTAAGCTATATGTCAGTATCCACAAATGCAAATGGGGACAAGTGAAAGCTGCACAACTTTCAACACAATTCAAATATCTTTCTACATTTCTGAAGTAGATGCACTATTCAAGGAAGACTATTGTCTGCAGGGATGAACAATTCTATAGAATGCTGCACCTGCTTTAGGTCATCTACAAGTTCCCTTATTGTTTCATTGTTGCGATAGTATATAAGATTTATAATATTTGTGCATGTCTACCTTGCCTCTTGACACAGGGATGAAGAGGAGCTTGATGTTTCACGACGTTTTCGTTCTTTGATACTTTCATTATTACTGTTAGTGCTTTGTACATCCTTTGTTACAGAATTGATTTGTGCAGTACCACTGCTGCTTGTGACAAAGCTGTATATCTCACGTAAACAACTTTATTGACTACCCTGTAATTTCATCAGTTTCTTAAATATTTATATGGCAATTTCCAGTTTTGATAATTTTCGCATGTGCAATTACGTTTAGCGAAGTTTGCTTCATAATGAACGTTGTGGAGCAATACTCATTTTCCAGTAAACATTCCTGGATTTTTCGTTAGTATTAAATCTTTACTGAAATCGATTTCAGCTGAAGCATACCTCTCCATGAGATGTTTCGCAAATTCATGTCTCTTTCTATGTAAGAAAGAAGGGATATATTTGTTATACTTTTAGGAGTACAATTTATATGACAGTACTTCTGAAAGACACAAGGGAGAAAATTCTTTGCTAAGACCTTAGTGGCAGTAGTTAATATCTTATCTACACTGTACTGTAGAAAAGAATGTTCAACCATTTTGTCATTGTTTCACCTCTGTCTGTGGTTGTAATATAAGGAAAAAAACTTTTTTCCTCAAATGCCTTCACCCACGTTTCAGAAACAGAATACCATTGATTCTGAAGATATGGCAGTACCTTTTTGTTCCTATGAATAACTTCGTGAGAGCTTATTATCTCTGTCAGCTCTGAATTCCTTCTGTGATGGAGAGTCCACAGTATGTGTCCATAGATCTATAACAGACTTACTAGCTCTTGGTACAGATAGATTCTCCACTTTCAAAAGCCTGAAACTGATGAAATGAACACACATATACTTTGGACAGCAGGAATGCATCCTTAATTCCATCTGCTTCATTCTCAGAACAATGCATAACCCAGTAAGTTGGGTAAAAGTCTGTGTTCCACCATTCGAAAACTTTTAGAGACTCACAAATTGAGCTCATACTTTCTACTTGAAGAAAAAAGAAGTCAACCGCTCAACAACTTATATTTGCTTATACTGTCAGAAAAAACAAAGGAATATCTTATTTGTTGGTGTTGTATGTTGCATCTAATAGACACACTTTGATGTACTTTCTTAACAATTAGTTTTGCTGCCTATTCTGGTATCAAAGCAGGAATTGTTTTACTTCCCCATTATTATTTGAAAAGGATCTAAAAGATTTCATATTGGTATTCATTTTTCTATTCATTAACCTGAATCTGATGCAAAACTTTTTTTTTTACCTTTGCAAGAGTGCGATACATGTGATTATAAATGACTGTCTGTTTGGTAAGATGTGGTGTTTATACAGTCTGACATCTCTGACACAATGAAGGTTGTCTCAATAAACCTTTCAAGAAGCAGTTTAATTAATCCCATTGATACTGTTCCATTTTTAATGTAGTTCATTATTTCCAAAGCTGTTTGAGTATACAGAATTCCACTTGCTTCTACATTTCCTGTATTGTGTGTTTGGTGTGCTGATGGTGAAACATCCACATAATACTGAAGATAACTTTCTATTTTATCTGGTAATTCCAAGCAATGCTTCAAACTGTTAACAGTCTCTAACACAATGATAATCAATTAGAAACATTAAGCACACAGTAGATTCGAAGTAGTATATCAGTAGATTCGAAGTAGTATATCTGTAACCATTTTTCACCCTTTTTCTTCGAGAGTGATCATTCACTGACTGAACTGAACAGCCACGATACTCTCTAATACCTGTTAATGAAAATGTTGCAAGGTAGTTACTTTTTGTATCCGAAACCAAATTTCGTTTTTCACGAGGTTAACATGATCAGCCTGAAAAAGTAAAAGATGTAGTAAAAATTATTAAAACATTCAACTGATTTGTTTTGTTGGAAACAGCTGTAGCATTCTGATACTGTGAGTAAAACCAGATCCCCCCACGTACAAGATTTCAGAGACCACTTGTAACTTGCAAACAGTTAATAAAAGCTGACCTCTCGCCCAGCACAAAGGCTCAAGCGACTGGGAAAAAGTGCGGGTGACTCCAGTATACAAGAATGTCAAAAGAAATTTAGATCAATATCCTTATAATCAATTTACTAAAGAATACTTCAACATAAACTGAGCTCGAATATGTTTTTTGGGACCGTGCCTGTAAGGCGACGCATGGGTCTGGTCCAGAGATCTGTAAATGATGCCAAATGAAGGAAGCAAGTAGAAGCAGGTGAGGTAAAGCACTTCAGTACTGCAAATACAGTTAAAGCACCTTTACTAGTGGATAAATAACTATAGGTGATGAGCATGTAGATGCGACGTTGTAGACTCATAGTAACTGGGACACAGTCTCAATAACAAACTAAGCTAAAGCGAAGTTTTTCGGTCGTCTGCTCTTGGTGAACTGAGCGGGGCTTGTTGAGCTCCACAGCGCCAGCTAGAAGGCGCTTTGGTCGGCGTACTTCGTCCACTCTCGTAGTGCCAACTTGCGAGCGTGCACCTACGCTGTGGCTTCGGAACTATCGATAGCACATGTTTCCTTCAGAAGGGAAAGCTTCTGTCTAAAAAACTCCATGGTTTTCGAAAGCACTGATGTTGTGAAACTCAGATTGTCCTTTTTTCACGACAGCGAGTATTCATGGGAGATAAGGTTCTTGCTAGGAGTGCCCCAGGGAAGTGTTGTATGAACGCTATTATTTTCTAAACATATAAATGAACTAACCGACAGGGCGATTATTTGCTGATGATGCTGTGATGTATGTAAATGTGTCAAAGCTGAGTGGCTGTAAGTAAATACAAGGTGACTTAGTCGATATTTAAACTTTGTACAATGTACAGCAGGTAGCTCTAAATGTATAAAAATGCAATTTATGGCAGATGAGTACTGAAAACAAATCAGTAATGTACAGTATTAGTAGTGGCTTGCTTGACAGACTGCCATCTGTTACATATAAGGAGGTAATATGAAGTGGAATGAATATGTAAGGGTTATAGTAGGGAAGGCGAAAGGTCAATATAGGTTTAATTTTAGGAAAGTGTGGTTCATATGTAAAGTAGACCATCTATAAAACACTAGGAAGGCTCATTCTTTAGTAGTACTAGAGTGTATGGGATTTTCGCACTAAAGGAAGTCGTCGCAGCAACTCTGAAATGGGCTATTAGATTTAACACCAGCAAGTTCGAACAATGGATCATTTTATGAAGGATATTTGAGGAACTCAAATGACAGTCGCTGGAGGGAAGGTTATGTTCTTTTCAAGAAACACTGTTGAGGAAATTTAGACAACCAGCACTGGCCGCTCACTGCAGAATGATGCTAGTGCTGCAAATATACATTTCATGTACAGACTACGAAAATAACATCAAAAAACTTTGGCTTGTATGGCGGCATGTAGATAGTCGTGGTACAGGATATCCTCTGCCACTTACCATATGGTGACTTTCGGAGCGTCTATGTAAATACAGAACTAAACTCCAAAGTACAGCTCATGTCAGTCTAAACAATACAGTAATCTGAATAAAATAAGAGCAGTTATAGAACATCATAATTACTTATAATGCTACAAGTATAAACATATAGAGAAAGAAAGTTGTAGTATTATTGAATTTCTTGGCACTGAGTGTCATTACAGTACATACTGAAGAATCAATGTCAGATTCATAAGCTCTTGATGTAGCCGCTATTGACAAATAGCAGTCACTACCCACAGACCTTGAAGGCTTTGGGTTTGAGAACTAAATGAACATTGCGATTAATGCTAGTGCATTCATTTAATTCATGAACAAAGAATCGTATAACTCAGTATCAGTCAAACTGGTCAGGACATAAGCATGAGATGAGATCAAACACAGTTTAAAATGTAGTAGCAAAAACAAATCTGAATCCCAAATTTGTGTGCACCACAATGGAAAATTATTTTATAAACTTGCGATAACAGATCAACAACCAAAGAAGTAAACACTACTAGGGAGCTGTATACACCGAAAAATGGTTTTAACATTAATGGTTTAAACTATCATTAACAACATTGATTAATTCTGTTCATTTTATAATAAACAACACTGTGACAGTGTAATGAAATAATGCAACTATTGTATATTCACACATTGTAAAGTAAAAAACATTTTAACTGTGCTTATATTTATGTTTTGATACCTTCCATAAAATTCGTATCTCCTACACTTGGATACATAGGTACATGAAAAATACTAAATTTTAATATAACACAACAGGTGGTCAGAAATATCAGCATCATAATTGTCATAATATTTTGGCCTGAGTATACGCTATTTGCATATTGTCTAGTAGTATTGCAAATGGTGAACCATTAAAGGGTATTTCAAAATCTCCATGTAAATGGTGAAATAAGAATCGTGAGTTACCTGGTACGATAGAAACAAAATTTTCCTAAGGAATACATTTAAAATAAACTATGAGAAAACGATAACTATACAATTTATTAAAATGAAGGATTATAATTTGTATCGAACAACTGAGCTACGCTCCTTTACTAATGACATACGGCTTCGATAGGCAAACATTCTTGGAAATTACCTATAGAATTAAGGTTTCTTTTTACTTGCAACTTGCAGGATCAGAGGATTTCTGACGATGCCGGCTACTCCTCACTGAATACGCATATCCGACACATTTCAGGTTAGTGACGAGAGCCTCGAGTTCTTCGTCGGTTCTACAAAAACCTAATAATTGGCCTGTGCATTCAACTTTAAAATCATCAGCATACTTTTTCGTAATAATCTCGAAGTCACTCATTCCAACACTGAAGCTCATAGAAAACAGAAGCAAGCGTCACAAAAGCACAGCATTCAATAAATTACATGCTTCTATAAAAGCCAGATAATTGGCCTTTGTGTGCGACTTTAAAATGATTAACATATTGTTTCATAATATTCTCAGATCCACTCATTACGACAGCGGAGCTATGAGCAAAGAGAAGGAACCGCTGCAAAAGTACAGCACTTCGTTAATTTCATGCGTGATAATCGCCTGTATCGAAGGGTAACGAAAGTCGATACAAGCTCGTTGTGAACTCGATATTGCGCGTGACGTCAATACGACAACGTTTTTGCGGGAGAAGTTATGACACGAGCATTATCCGTTATGATAGGCTGTGGTTGCAACAGACACTAACACAAGGAAGAAATTTTAACAGAAGAAAAAGTACTATGTCACCAACTGTTTTACACTTACGACGGTTCCTAATTTGTGGAGGCTGAAACCACTTTTAATAGCTTGCTGTATACCTACTGAGTGTTTGCCTACCATGTCAGTTTGAGGTCTAGATATATGACTAGTTGCCTGACTGAGTATACTTATTAACTCCGTCACCGAGTTTGTAATGGAAAATAGAAACAGTTTTAACTTCTGTGTTATTTAAAGTATGGATGTTCTATGAAAGAAGTTAAAGAGTACGTATT
Source organism: Schistocerca serialis cubense (assembly GCF_023864345.2). Lineage (NCBI taxonomy): Eukaryota > Metazoa > Arthropoda > Insecta > Orthoptera > Acrididae > Schistocerca > Schistocerca serialis. Next base: position 308,717,116 of record NC_064638.1, read on the forward strand.
ATGCCTTCTGCCTTCCCCACCTTAAACATGAGGTCATATTTGGAGTAATTTGGTAGCAGCTAAGCGAGTTTTCGGAATGCAAAAACACGTATTTAGAGCTATAAAGGGTGTAAACCTAGAAACTCTTGTAATCCCCTGTTTAAGAGTTTAGTTATTATACATTTTACTGTGTGTATACATTATGGAGACCCGATTTTTAAAAGCTAGCGTTATGAACGGAGGGATAGACTATTTAAACAGTGACAGTTGTCACTACAATGATAATGTTGCTGTCATTTCACTGTGAAGACTCGTTTGGTGCAGCTCTCCACGCTATTCTATGCAGTGCAAACCTCTTAATCTCAAAATAACTGTTGCAACTTATATCATTTCGAACCTGTTAACCGTCTCCATCTCTTTAGTAGCATACAGTATACAAAAATAAGTAAATTCCAGCAACATGGACAAAACGAGAAACAAAAAAATAACAAAAAAAGCAAGCGAAATGTGAATAAGCAAGGGATATGGAGCACGCAAGCATAGCACGTCTGGGCAGCTGCTTTCATAAACGTATAACAGGCGCAGCCCGGTGTCCTCTGAAGGCAGCCATGTCGGTATAGTCACGTGATGTCATTTTCCTGTCCGAAACGTCAGCGCAGTCAGGCGTTTTAGGCGGGCCGCAAGATGAGATGCAGGCCCGTGAGGTGACGCAGGGGGGCTCACGCCATATTCAACACGGCAGCGTGAGTCACGGCGACAATCATCGCAAGTTGGATCACAGTTTCAATACGCAGCTTGCTGAGGAACTTTGGCTCTGGCAGAGATGGTGACTACTTCTGCTATGTTAATAGATATAAGTTCAGAATCGGGAAGTGTATCTGGTGAGAAAAGCCCTTGCTGTCGCCAGGGCTACTGTATATATAGCGAGAAGTGGGCAAATTTCATTATTATCAATTAACAGAAGCCATATTTTCGCAATCCTATTAGTCATCAGGACTATCCGACAACAAATCAATGTAAACAGTGCTCATAGAACATATATATATATATATATATATATATATATATATATATATATGTATCAAAAATGTACTCGGACGACAGTTTCGATTCTATATTGATATCAAATATGCAGTTAAATCCATCTATTCCGTTTTCACCGGTAGTTATGGAGGGCTACACGCTAGTAAGGAATGATATTGTAAGGAACCTAGGCATCTTTTTTGATAAACATTTAACCAGGACAGAGCACATCACGAAAATTTGCTACAGAGTTTTAACAATGTCAATGTAGAATGTTAACAACGAATTACAATGCAACTTACCATTTCGTATGTACGTTTCGTTGGCCACTTCCTCCCACTTCTCAGCTTTCAGATTCGTTTTCAAGTAATCTTCAAGGCTTGTATCTGCAGTAAACTGTGTACAGGAGACTGCGGTCCGCAGGGTCACCAAGCACAGGAACTGCGTCACGTCACGCTGCGCTCTAACGCGCGCAGGACCATTCAGTTGTGTGGTTTGCAAAAACTTACCGTGAGTCACCCTGCGTCACCTCACGGACCTGCGTCTCATCTTGCGGCCAGCCTTAGGTCCTGCACACGTTAGAGCGCAGCGTGACGTGACGCAGTTCCTGCGCTTGGTGACCCTGCGGACCGCAGTCTCCTGTACGCAGTTTACTGCGAGGCTCACGGTGGTTCTGGCTCTTGGTAGTTCGAAATGGAGGAAAAGCTAATTGACTCTGTACGTGTTCGCAAAGTTCTGTATGGTACAAGCCATGAAGATTACTTGAAAACGAAGCTGAAAGCCGAGAAGTGGGAGGAAGCGGCCAAGGAAACAGACATACGAAATGGTAAGTTGCATTGTAAATCGTTGTTAACATTCTACATTGACATTGTTAAAACTCTGAAGCAAATTTTCGTGATGTTCTCTGTCCTGGTTAAATGTTTATCAAAAAAGATGCCTAGGTTCCTTACAATATCATTCCTTACTAGCGTGTAGCCCTCCATATCTAACAGTGAAAACAGAATAGATGGATTTAACCACGTCTTTGATATCAATATAGAATCGAAACTGTCGTCCGAGTAATGACACAAAGTTCTCTGAGGACTGTTTAAATTGATTTGTTGTTGGATAGTCCTTATGACTAAAGGACTCTGTTTCTGCTACGAAAATACGGTTTCTGTTAACTGATAATAATGAAACTTGCCCACTTCTCGCTATATATCCAGTAGCCTTGGCGACAGCAAGGGCTTTTCTCACCAGCTACTCTGCCCCTTCTGACTCACGCCATATGGTCCTCCTCGTGCCTTCTTCGGCGTGAGTACCTGTAGCCAGCTTCATCAAAGCTATGTAACAGACCGTTTCGAACTCAAACTCAGAATCGGAATCCGATTCTGAACTTATATCTATTAACATAGCAGAAGTAGTCGCCATCTCTGCCAGAGCCAAAGTTTCTCAGCAAACTGCGTATTGAAACTGCAATCCAACTTGCGATGATTGTCGCCGTGACTCACCCTGCCGTCAGGAATTTGGCGTGAGCCCCCCTGCGTCACCTCACGGGCCTGTGTCTCATCTAGCGGCCCACCTTACTGGCGCGAAACACTCCCCTACATACTGTACATTTTATTACATTCTAACATAACCACGCATCGCCTCGATTTTGTTGCTCACTTCGCCAGCAGTGCACCAAATCTGATTGATTTGGTTGTACTACCTCACTTTATATATTGTATCTCCTGTCTATTGACTATTTATAAAACTATTGTAATATTGTACTTATAACTCCTGAATATAATTTTGTTTATATTTTGTAATTTGACATTGTCTATTGCTTCTGTAAGCTTAACGACAATAAAATCTTATTATTATTAAATGGCCAGTAAGTAAATCTGTTGAATTCGACGCGATCATGAAATGGAAAATTAGTGGTTTATTTTGGTTCGAACAATGATTTTTTACAAACAGGAGCATCTGTAGCTCAATAATTTGCAGAAGCAACAAGAAGAAGATATCACATTGCCTTTTTTTTAGGTTTCCTAAGGACTGGGAGAGGTGTACACTGTCACGTTACTAAAGTGCATCGTCAGGATTCGCTTGCAAACTACATGTGTATTAATGATTAATGTTTCGTTTTAGGGACAGAAAATGGCTAGTGAATAGCAGACGAGAAGATCTTATGAAAAAGGTCCTGTTTACCTTTATAGTAATTTTACGTTTCATTCGCTACACTTCGAACAAAAGCAGTTCATGAATGTAGACACTAATAAACTCGTGTGGAATCCAGTACCCACACTGTTCCATGTGCCTAATAAGCCACATCAACTGACGATGAAGAGGAAACTGCCACGAAGGTTCGGCAACCTGTCTAAAACACTGTAAAACACTCCTGTGGTACAGAAGCAGCCAGTTCGATTCTCCATATATCAGTGCAAGGTTTATCCCGATCGTTAACACAGACCTGATGAAGTGGTTGGATTAAGTGCAGTTATTTGTGTCTTGCAAGAGCGTGTGAAGTGTCCGAGTGCGCAGATCGCTGGACTTCGTGCAAAGTATTATGGGACAAGGAAAGTTCCTATCATTTTAAGTACAGACAGCAAGAGAAACTGTATCACAAGGATCAAGTGAAGAACGACAAACAAATTTTGAAGACTACAAGATCCTGATATTAAAAAAGAAAAAAAAACTGCACTTGAGTTGCTGGTAAGCTGCATGCCATTGAAGGAGAAGCGTGCTGCAAGATGGAAATACGAAAATAAGCTGGTTTTTCCTAATCTATTACATTACAGGCATACAAGTTTTGTCAAAATGTTTTATGTTTCCATTAGTGCATACATTATATAGGTATATAGAAGGAATACGACTAAAATGTGGTATAAATGACAACATATGCCAGCTTTTAAAGGAGAAGGTACAGCATTTCTCCGATACTAAGAAACTAGATAATATGTCATTGGATAAAAAAGTCTCTAATGGCACATTTAACATATGACAGAGCTTCTGACATTATTTTTTCTTTGAGGACTTGGGATTTACAGGCACAGCATATTTCTGCCACTATCTGGCAATTTCTTGTCCTACTTCTGTTATTACAGAAATCCTGGAGGCAAAAAAATAATTCAAATGTTTTGTAAATCATGTGGAAAAGGGATACGAAACAAACATCATGCTTGCGATGCATCTTACATTCTCCTTTCTCGCCGCTTGGAGCGGTAGTGTCGCTCCTGCTGTCAAACGGGAACAAAACAGTGATTTCCATATAGAGATCACTGGAACAAAACTTTTACTGGCGCGTGTGTCGCTTCTGTTATTTTATATCTTTGGTGTGAAGTTCAATATCTGTCGTAACAATGTTTGTAAACCTGTTGTTTGACTGTTTGTATTCGAAAATAGGTGTTTGAGACTTGAGTGACAGCTGCAATTGGAAGTTAATAGTTAAGTGCCATTTTTATCTGAAGAATCGTCCTGATCCTTGTGACTGCACAGAATAATAGCACAAAGCCACCGTGACGATATGAAGTACTTGTAGTGCTTCATATTGTAGTTAAAGTTCCGCAATTGATTTTGTAAAATTCAGGTTTCATTATTGGCGCAGAAGGAATAACACGATTAAAATCAAAGGTACCAAACCTATTTGGCACTATACGTGCTGTTCAGTATGATATTCGAATAACATTTCGCTTGGCTATTCTAGATGATGTGACATCAGCTGGAAAACTAATAGCTGAAGTCAGGTTGCCTTCCATTCAGAAGGCTGTCGCATGCAGCGCCTGTATATTGAGTACAGGGTGGGGGGGGGGGGGCATTTATTCTTACTGCAACACAATCCTTGTAGACTGGGCATAAACTTATCATCTTCAAAACAAGTAAGCAGATTTTGTTTCACTTCATCATTGAGCTTTTCCCCTTTTTGATTGGCAGGTGCTGCCAAAATTCCATCTTCCATTCTAGTTTTCTAGACTTCCTCATCATTTTAGTTGAAACAGCAAATTCCTTAGCCATTTTTTAAATAGTCCAGCTATTTGGGCCAGGATCAAAATATGAACTTTACTGAAATTTCTTGAAGTCTGAAGCTTATGTTCTTCAATTAAGATGTCCATGTCTTTATATTTATGGCACTCTTCTGTTTGCATTTGAGCAATAGCTACGTGACTCACACCAGCAGCTGTGGCTGTTACCTTAGAAATGCTGCCTTGGGCTTTCAGAACTTCTCGCTTTACGTATCCCATTGAATACCTTTTGCTGATTCGTTGAAGCTTTAATGGTGACTATCCGCATGATGGTAATGAAGTATTAGCAGTAAAGCAAGCATCAACAACATCCATGTCTTCAGGAGATGGTGATTCTTGCTTATTGTGGTGAGACGATTTTTTTTTTTAGGCCACTTTGTGCCTACATTTGGTACAAATTTTCTGACCAGGATTAAAAACTTCATTAACAGTCAGTAAGTTCAACCTATCAGACGCTGCAATGGTTACTGCTGTTAAAGCCTTCTTGGTTACATGCTTTTCTTTACCAAATGGGTTGTAGCAAGTCTTATGGTATGAACAAATTTGGGCATCTTCAGTAAAATCAAGCCCATACGCACATCGTAGAAGCTCCTCGTTCATTAGTGACATTTCCTTAACTGATTGTAGTTGAATTTTGTCATAATAGAATGGTGATGACTTATGAAAATCAGCTCCATCTGATCCACCAAAGTAGCTAAGTGCAAGGGTCTCTTGGTTCATTTTATACAATAGTTTATTAACCTATTACAAGCAATTTTGAAAGCTGATGAGTATCTGGGTTTGAAGAATAGAAGATTCATTCTTGTTTGTGTATAAAATATACAAATTAGGCCTTACCTTCAGCTACAACAGTGACTGTTGGTTATCCAAACACTCAGAATGCAACACTAAGATTGTATATTGTCAACACCAAAGATTACACTGCATGGAATACTTACACTGTGGGGACTTGCCAATAATGAAAGCAACAATTGAAAGTGGTGATTCAGCAATGTATCCCTGCTGTGAACCTTAAAAAATATTGCTGCTTTATAATGCCGATGGAAACTGAGTGACAATGCATATATGCAGCACCATGTATTGTAGGATTAAAATGTTCTAAAGCACATTGCATTCCAGTGATCTTCTAGATCTTAAGAGCATTTTGTGAGGTTGTATTATATTTATATTATATACTGTAAAATAATGCGAAAACACGTTTTATTAGCATAGTTACATTCCCTAAACTTCAGGGAAATCTAATACTATTAAGAGAAACTACAATTATAAATTTTTTGATTTACAACTTAAAATTTTTTTAATTTTTTGTATTTATCAATAATCCATTTTCCCTACTTTTGATAGCAATTCTTACCCATCAGTATGCAAGATACAGAAATTAAACAATATGGCTTCAAGACTTTAAAGCATGCTCTTTCCATCTGTGGTAAGAAAAAAATGGTTGACCAAGACACAGTTGAGATATTGCCCCCCAAAAATACCCCCAAATTTGCGTCTAGAAAATTTTGGGCAACTTTACAGATGTGTATCTTTTCATCTAGGTATCCAATGTTAATTAAATTTGACCCATATATAGACATCATAGGTAGAAATAGCCCTCAGAAGTTTTGGTGTGATTGGATTATATGAAAAGTAGCAGTGGACGGTCAAACCTTGGCTCTCAGAATAGTGCACCAAACTTTTTAACCACTTTAGAGGCTTGTATCTATATTTTGGTGTGGCTAAATTCCAAATTTTTGCCATGGTGTCATTCAGTATAAAACACTGTCTTTGTATAGAGTGGGGACACTTTTTAATATTGGTCCCTTTGACTTGGAATGATCCTCGTTCCTTCTCTTTTAACGCTGATATTTTGCACATGAAGAACTCTTGGTATGTTACATGCCTAATTAGTGGACAGCTTTCACCTAAGCCCTTAATACATAAACCAAGTGTTTTATTTATGACTTGTTTGGTTATTTCTCAGTATAGAAGTATAAAATGCTGTAAGGCATTGTGACTGCCTGACAGTAATTCTCCATTGGAGATACAATGTCAGGCATTCTAATTTTGACTTTGCCGTAATGTACTTAGCAGGAATATTTTATACATGGATTTAAGGCTGAACATGGACTCAATAGAATCGACACATGAAACTTTTTGTAGTTCTTTTAATTTTCCATTGATAATGAAGATCATAAAAGCAGCTTCTCCACCTCCTATTTCACACTATTAAGTATCCTACTCCTACATAATTGTTATTTAACTGAAATTAATAGTTTGCTCAACCACTGTTCTGTCACACTGCATCAAATTTCTGTCCAATTTCACTGTTGCCAGCATTCTCAAAAATTTTAGAAAAAGTAATGTACAATTGGCTTTATAACCATCTAATCTCAAATAATATACTGTCAAAGTCACAGTTTGGATTTCTAAAAGGTTCTGATATTGAGAAGGCTATCTACACTTACAGTGAAAATGTGCTTAATTCATTAGACAAAAAATTGCAGGCAACTGGTAGATTTTGTGATCTGTCAAAGGCATTTGACTGTGTAAATCACAATATCCTTTTAAATAAATTAGAATATTATAGTGTAACAGGAAATGCTGCGAAATGGTTCAAATCTTATATTTCTGGCAGGAAACAAAGGGTGTTATTAGGAAAGAGACATGTATCAAGCTATGAGGCATCATCCAACTGGGAACTAATTACATGTTGGGGTCCCACAAAGTTCATCAGTAACATTACCAGATGCCAAGTTCGTTTTGTTTGCTGATGATACAAACATCGCAATAAATAGCAAATCAAGTGTAGTCTTAGAAAGATCAGCTAATAAAATATTTGTGGACATTAATCACTGGTTGAAATAATTTGGCTGAAAGTCACGCACAGTTAAAGCAGGCTCAGGCATGGTAATTGGATGTCTCTATAGGCCACCTGGCTCAGAAGCTGTTGTGGCTGAGCACCTGAAGGATAATTTGGAAAATATTTTGAGTAGATTTCCCCACCATGTTATAGTTTTGGGTGGAGATTTTAATTTGCCGGATATAGACCGGGAGACTCAAACGTTCATAACGGGTGGCAGGGACAAAGAATCCAGTGAAATTTTTTTAAGTGCTTTATCTGAAAACTACCTTGAGCAGTTAAACAGAGAACCGACTCATGGCGATAACATATCAGACCTTCTGGTGACAAACAGACCCGAACTATTTGAAACAGTTAACACAGAACAGGGAATCAGCGATCATAAAACAGTTACTGCATCGATGATATCAGCCGTAAATAGAAATATTAAAAAAGGTAGGAAGATTTTTCTGTTTAGCAAAAGTGACAAAAAGCAGATTTCAGAGTATAGAAAATAAACAATTTAAAAAAAAAAAAAAAAGTTTATTTTCTATACATATACGGTTGCTGACGCGCTGCATTATGTTAAAGATTTGTAGATTTCAGAGTACCTGACGGCTCAACACAAAAGTTTTTGTCTCAAGTACAGATAGTGTTGAGGATCAGTGGACAAAGTTCAAAACCATCGTACAATATGTGTTAGATGAGTAGGTGCCAAGCAAGATCATAAGAGATGGAAAAGAGCCACCGTGGTACAACAACCGAGTTAGAAAACTGCTGCGGAAGCAAAGGGAACTTCACAGCAAACATAAACATAGCCAAAGCCTTGCAGACAAACAAAAATTATGCGAAGCGAAATGTAGTCTGAGGAGGGCTGTGCAAGAGGCGTTCAATGAATTCGAAAGTAAAGTTGTATGTACTGACTTGGCAGAAAATCCTAAGAAATTTTGGTCTTATGTCAAAGCAGTAGGTGGATCAAAACAAAATGCCCAGACACTCTGTGACCAAAATGGTACTGAAACAGATGATGACAGACTAAAGGCCGAAATACTAAATGTCTTTTTCCAAAGCTGTTTCACAGAGGAAGACTGCACTGTAGTTCCTTCTCTAGATTGTCGCACAGATAACAAAATGGTAGATATCGAAATAGACGACAGAGGGATAGAGAAACAATTAAAATCACCCAAAATAGGAAAGGCCGCTCGACCTGATGGGACACCAGTTCGATTTTACACAGAGTACGCGAAGGAACTTGCCCCCCTTCTTGCAGCAGTGTACTGTAGGTCTCTAGAAGAGTGTAGCGTTCCAAAGGATTGGAAAAGGGCACAGGTCATCCCCGTTTTCAAGAAGGGATGTTGAACAGATGTGCAGAACTATAGACCTATATCTCTAACGTCTATAAGTTGTAGAATTTTGGAACACATATTATGTTCGAGTATAATGACTTTTCTGGAGACTAGATATCTACACTGTAGGAATCAGCATGGGTTTTGAAAAAGACGATCATGTGAAACCCAGCTCGCGCTATTCGTCCACGAGACTCAGAGGACCATAGACACGGGTTCCCAGGTAGATGCCGTGTTTCTTGACTTCCGCAAGGTGTTCGATACAGTTCCCCACAGTCGTTTAATGAACAAAGTAAGAGCATATGGAGTATCAGACCAATTGTGTGATTGGATTGAAGAGTTCCTAGATAACAGAACGCAGCATGTCATTCTCAATGGAGAGAAGTCTTCCAAAGTAAGAGTGATTTCAGGTGTGCCGCAGGGGAGTGTCGTAGGACCGTTGCTATTCACAATATATATAAATGACCTTGTGGATGACATCGGAAGTTCACTGAGGCTTTTTGTGGATGATGCTGTGGTATATAGAGAGCTTGTAACAATGGAAAATTGTACTGAAATGCAGGAGGATCTGCAGCGAATTGACGCATGGTGCAGGGGATGGCAATTTAATCTCAATGTAGATAAGTGTAATGTGCTGCGAATACATAGAAAGAAAGATCCCTTATCATTTAGCTACAATATAGCAGGTCAGCAACTGGAAGCAGTTAATTCCATAAATTATCTGGGAGTACGCATTAGGAGTGATTTAAAATGGAATGATCATATAAAGTTGATCGTCGGTAAAGTAGATGCCAGACTGAGATTCATTGGAAGAATCCTAAGGAAATCCAATCAGAAAGTAGGTTACAGTACACTTGTTCACCCACTGCTTGAATACTGCTCAGCAGTGTGGGATCCGTACCAGATAGGGTTGCTAGAAGAGATAGAGAAAATCCAACGGAGAGCAGCGCGCTTCGTTACAGGATCATTTAGTAATCACTAAAGCGTTACGGAGATGATAGATAAACTCCAGTGGAAGACTCTGCAGGAGAGACACTCAGTAGCTCGATACGGGCTTTTGTTGAAGTTTCGAGAACATACCTTCACCGAGGAGTCAAGCAGTATATTGCTCCCTCCTACGCATATCTCGCGAAGAGACCATGAGGATAAAATCAGAGAGATTAGTGCCCACACAGAGGCATACCGACAATCCTTCTTTCCACGAACAATACGAAACTGGAATAGAAGGGAGAACCAATAGAGGTACTGAAGGTACCCTCCGCCACACACCGTCAGGTGGCTTGCGGAGTATGGATGTAGATGTAGATGTTCCTAGCCAATTCTAAGTCACTAAACTTTGAAAAAACACACTACATGCAGTTCAGAACTTGGAAGGGGTGCCCCACGAGTATATTCCTAACATAGAATGACAAGCAGATAGAAGAAGTGAACAGTGTTAAATTCTTGGGATTACAACTTGATAATAAATTCAACTGGGAGAAGCACACCACAGAACTGCTGAAGCATCTTAACAAATCTCTATTTGCAATGCGAATTGTGTCGGACATAGGAAATATAAAAATGAAAAAGCTGGCATACTATAATTACTTTCATTCCATAATTTCATTATTTTTTGGGGTAATTCATCAAGTCAAGCTAAAGTTTTCCGGGCACAAAAACGTGCAGTAAGAGTTATATGTGGTGTGAACTCAAGAACATCCTGCAGAAGCCTGTTTAGGGAGCTGGGGATACTAACTACTGCTTCCCAATATATTTATTCCTTAATGAAATTTGTCATTAAAAATATATCACTTTTTCAAACTAACAGCTCAGTTCATGGAATCAATACTAGAAATAAGAATAATCTTCACAAGGATATAAAGTCACTTAGTCTTGTACAAAAAGGTGTGCATTATTCAGGAACACACATTTTCAATAACTTGCCAGCAGCCATAAAAAGCTTAACAACCAATGAAATTCAGTTTAAGAGAAGCCTAAAGGATTTATTGGTGGCCAACTCCTTCTACTCCATTGATGAATTTCTCAGTAAAACCAACTAATATAACTTCTGCACAATTTCAGTGCAGTAATGTGTTCATTATAAATATGTGTGTGTGTGTGAGTGAGTACAATCTAACTTCTGTACCATTTCTGTGCTGTAATGTGTTCATTGTATTATAGTAGTTGTATTACACATTTATTACCTTATAAATAAATTTAAAAAACTATTTTATTTTAAATTCAGTGCATTAGTGTTTGTAAAATGACTCTTTCATATAGTGTTCATTAAAAAATGACGATCATTTCACTTGGGACCTGTGGAATGGTACATTAGCTTATTTGTTTTAGTTGTAAATATTTGTCATGTATTGTTGTTTTTTTGACATGTTCTACATCCTGGAGGACCTCCTCACTTCGGATCAATTGGAATGAAAGTAAATCTAATCTAATCTGAACTGAATCACTTATCCTCAAACAGAAAATACACTGATGAGCCATAACATTATTCCACTGCTATCTTAATAGCATGTAGCCTATCTTAAGACTGAAATACAGCAGTGATTCTGCATGGTGTGGATTCAATGAGCCCTTACTAGATTTCTGGAGATATGTGGCACAGGACAGCTATGCATAGGTCACACAATTCACATAAATTTCGGGGTGGTGGTTTTTGGGTGCAGAGCAGACATACAATAATGTAGCAGGTGTGTTCCATCAGGTTCATATCAGGCAAATTGGGTGTCTAAGACATCCGTATGACTTCGCCAACACGCTCCTCAAACCAGTGTAGCTTGTTTCTGATTATGTGACCGCAAGATGCCATTGCCATTGGGAAAGACATAAAGCATGAAGTGATGAATGTGGTCCTGTGGTAATGTTCACATAGTCCACAGCAATTGTGGCACCTTTGACCTTTGAGAGATCCCATGGAAACCCATGTGAATAATACTGTTCCCACTGACCTGTTTCTACGGGACATTGCACATTGTGAGCAGACATTCACCTGGATGATGGGGAATCCGGTCATTGCCATTGGCCTATTGTAACAAGAAACATGAGTCATCCAAATAGGTGACAAATTTCCATTGATCTGTAGTCCAGTCTCCATGATCCCATGCCCACTGCAGTAATAAATGATGATATCATTTGGTCAGCAATGGTATGTGTAGGGGTCCCTGCTTTAGAACCACATGTTCAATCTTGTGTGCCGAACTGTATGCTCCGAAACACTTGTGCCTGTACCAGAATAGTACTCTTTTATCATATTTGTCATAAATTGCCATCTACCCTGCTCTACAGAGTGAGCAGTCTCCAACTAGCATGTAATGTGATGTGGTTGTCCAACATCTTGTCATCTACTTGTAGGTTTTTCGCCATCCTTCAACCACTGCCCATAGCTGCTTGTGACAGTAGCACATGAACAGGTGACCAACTTTGCCATTTCTGAGATACTTCTCTCCATGTGTTAGGCCATACATCTGCCGTTTGTTAGTGTCTTTTATGTCAGTAAGGTTTCCCCATTTAAGATGTGTATCATTGCTGGAATGAGTCCCCATTTACCTCTTCTCCACATACACAGTGTTCTTACTGCTCATATGCCCACAACACTAACAGCTGACATACAAGCTCACAGTGGGCATTGCTGATAATGTTTTGGTTTGTCTGTGTATGTTGTATTGAAATTATTCTGACAGATTAAAAATGTCACTTCAGTGGGGTTTGAACTCTGATGTTACTGATTAAACTATTCGACTCAACTTAACAGATGGTTATGTCAGTGCCTCTCTCATAGCCTCCCGAATGCTGCAAACTTCCCTCTGTACCCTGCTGGACTGTTTTTCCCAAAGGGAACAATGTTGCAGAAAGTTGTAGAATCGCAGGTTAAATGTTTTTGTGAAATGTTTGAAAAGTCGGAGAAAGGTCTTGTCAGACATATATACTGAGCTGAACTATTAACCTTAAAGTGGTTCAAATTGCTGCTGATTGAAGGCAAACATCAGGATATCTCTTGCTCTGCAGCAAATAGTTATCAGGATATTTTGGTATGATTGAGGCATTCCAAGATGCTTAGATGTGTTCCTCTTGCCTTTTCATTCATTTATTTATTCCATCATACATATATCCACCTACTCATCCATCCATCTCTCTGTACTCTTTTGTACATTCCAACTAGAAGGAGAAACTGTACGGATCTGGAATGAGTCAACAGTCAGACAGTTCAGATCAATGTCTTTAGTCAGACCAGTACAGTACTGCGAAGACTATCTTCCAACTTAGAAGTTGCTATTTCTGGATAACTAGAAGCAGTAACAGAGGGTCTGCATGATTACATTCAGTTACAGTGACAAGGCCGAAGATTGCCAAGAACAGCAAAGTTATCTTAGATATCATTGTAGATTTATGGCATAAAAGAGAAGTAGTGGTTGAGAAGGAAATGAAACAGGGTTGTAGCCTATCCCCTGTGCTATTTAATCTCAGCACTGAGCAGAAGGAAAGAAAGGAGAAATTTAGAAAGGGAATCAAAGTTCAGGGAGAAGAAATAAAAACTTTGAGGTTTTCCAGTAACACTGTAATTTTGTCAGAGACAGCAAAGGACTGTACCAAAAATAAGTACCATTTTGTAACCTACTCTTAATGTTATTTGTTATTTCATATTGTATTACCACCTCTTTGTTATAGTGCCATCCTGTCAAGCAAGTGTTTATTTGCAAACATGTGTGTCAACTATAATTAAGGTACCACAGATGGGAAACAGTTCCTGCTAATCTGAGTGTTTGGACTGAATTAATTGATTTACTATATTCACAACAAACAGGATACTGCATCAACACTGAATTATCACTGTATATCTCAATGCAGTTTGTGTGTATTCAGCTAAAATAAATTAGTAAGAGGGCTGTTAATTTGAAAAAAGTTGCTGTCTTGTCAGTTGTACCAAGTAGCTGATGTTTAAAAACTTAATTTTCTTGATGTGGTCATCAGTCCAAAGACTGGTGTGTTGCAGTTTTCCATGCTACTCTGTCATGTGCAGGTCTCTTCATCTCTATGCAACTACTGCAATGTACATCCATTTGAGCGTACTTAATGTATTCATTTCTTGGTCTTCCTCTACAATTTTTACCCCCCTCCCCCCCCTCCCCACACACACACACTTCCCTCCAATACCAAACTGACAATCCCATGATGTCTCAAAATGTGTTCTATCAATGGATCCTTTCTTTACTCAAATTGTGCCACAAATTCCTTTTCTCCTCAATTCTACTCAGTGCCTCCTCATTAGTTATGTGATCTACCCATCTAATATTCAGCATTCTTCTGTAGCACCACATTTGTAATCAGAATAATTGCTGGAGCCCACCCACGGTCATCCTGCAGACTTCTGTTTAAGGATCTAGGGATCCTCACAGCAATGTCACAGTATATATATTCACTTATGAAATTTGTTGTTAATAATCCAACCCAGTTCAAAAGTAATAGCAGTGTGCATAGCTATAACAGCAGGAGAAAGGATGATCTTCACTATGCAGGGTTAAATCTGACTTTGGCACAGAAAGGGGTAAATTATGCTGCCACAAAAGTCTTTGGTCACCTACCAAACAGCATCAAAAGCCTGACAGATAGCCAACTACAATTTAAAAATAAATTAAAAGAATTTCTGGATGACAACTCCTTCTACTCATTGGCTGAATTTTTAGATATAAATTAAGGTGGAAAAAAACCCTTAAACACTAGTGTCATGCAATATTTTATGTAATGTAATATCTTGTACAGACATCTTTTATTAAACTGACACGTTTCACATCATTACAAAGTGTCGTATTCATGATCTATGGAACAAGTATTAATCCAATCTAATCTAATTTCAAAAGCTTGTATTCTCTTCTTTTCTGAACTGTTTATCGTGCAAACCACTTCCATACAAGACTACTCTCCGGACACAAATCTGTAAAGAAAGCTTCCTGGCACTTAAATCTATATTTGATGTTGACAAATTTCTCTTCTTCAGAAATGCTTTACTTGCTATTGCCTACTTCGGCCATCATCAGTTATGTTACTGCCCAAATAGAAAAATTCATCTACTACTTTTAACGTCTTATTTCCTAACCTAATTCCCACAGCATCACTTGCTTCTGTTTAACTATATTCCATGACCCTTGTTTTGATTTTTTTGGTGTTCCTCCTTTCAAGACACTGTCCATTCCATTCAACTGCTCTTCCAAGTACTTTGCTGTCTCTGACAGAATTACAGTGTTACTGGAAAACCTCAAGGTTTTTATTTCTTCTCCCTGAACTTAATTCCATTTCCAAATTTCTCTTTCTGCTCAGTGCAGAGATTAAATAACACTGGGGATAGCCTACTACCCTATTTCACTTCCTTCTCAACTACTGCTTCCCTTTTATGCTATTCAACTACTATAACTGCTGTCTGGTTTCTTTACAAGTTGTAGATAACTTTTCACTCCATACTCATACTACATTCAGAATTACTAAGAGTGTATGCAAGCCAGCATTGTCAAAAACTTTCTCCAAGTCTACAGACATTACAAACATAGATTTGCCCTTCCTTTGCCTATGTTTTAAGATAAGTTGTAGGATGAATATAATCTTGCACATTCCTACATTTCTCTGAAAACTCAAATTGATCTTCCCAAGATTGACTTCTACCAATTTTTCCATTTTCCTGTGTCTCATTCGTGTCATTAATTTGCAACCATGTCTTCTCAAACTAATTTTTTGATAATATTCATAGCTGGCAACATTTACTGTTTTGGAATTGAAATTATCACATTCTTCTTGAAGTCTGAGGTTATTTCATCTGTATCATACACTGTACACACCGTGCATATCAGTAGTTACATCAGTAGTTATGACAGAATGTTGTCTACTATTGGGGTCATGTTTCAGGTTAGATCTTTCAGTGCTCTGTCAAATTCCTCTAACAGTTTCGGTGTCCAGGCTCACCACATTGAGCACCTTTGAGTGTTCTATCTTGGGCAATGGTACAGGAGAGTCAAAGTCAATTTTGTGTGATGTTTTTATGTGGTTTTTATTTGTTTCCTGATAATTCCAGCAAGTGGACGAGTTTGTGATCCCAGGCTCAAAGTCAGTGTTGTGTTATTTAATTAATAACATTGTGTTTAAGTGAATGGTACACTGTGATACATTTTTGAATAGGTCTTTAGGAGAGGAAATGAATTACCAAATAAAAAAATACAGGGTGCCATTGAAAAAAAGGCATTCTGCTGTTCATATCTTTGTAAAAAACAAAGCTACTACAAAGGCAATCATGTTGATTGATGTCCCCCTGATGGCTGAGGAACATTTGTTTGAAACTTTTGTAATTTGCATGTAGACAAACAGTTATTTAGAGTGGTCAAGATAAATGGGAGTGTGGAACAGCAGCTGGTCGATGAAATGTAATATAACTGTACAAACAGCCGTTATTTTGATTGTTTTATTAGGCAACCAGATTTGACATTCCAGTCACATGATTTTCAGGCCTTTCACATGAGTGTCACCAGACACCACTCGTGCATCTATAAGACAAGGCACCAAGCTGCCAGGCCGCTGATAATGATATATGGTTCCGTAGGTATCTGAACTTCATGCGCATGTGTTCTCTTCACACACATGACAGCAACTGTTGCTCTCACATGTGTGAGAGAACACATGCTCATGAAGTTTGGTTATCTGTGGAACCAAACACAGTTATTGGTACCTTGTCTCATAGGTGCGCGAGTGGTACATGCAGTCATTCATGTGACAGGCCTGAAGGTGACGTGATCGGAATGTCAAAACTGATTACCTAATAAAACAATCAAAATAACGGCTGCTGGTACAGCATTATTACAGTTTAATTCTTAGCAACCAGTGCATTCATTTCATAATTTAAAATATACATATAGACATTTTTGTAATTCATTGGTGTTATGAATTTAAAAGTTCTAATCTATTAAACATAGGTCTTGTAGTTTGTCAGATGTTTTCTTTTTTCCTTTATTAATAGTTTAATTTGATGCAACAAGATTAAAAATTTCACGATTTAGAAGTCTGTGGATCCACTAATGTTTCAAAATAAAATTGTTACATTACTGAACATCTTTATAAGATATTTGTATAGTATTATAGCTCAGTTACATAGTTGTCTCCAATTACTTATACGTTTCTATACTACAGTAGGAACTGCAAATCAGTGTAAAGGGCCACTATGATTCAGCTGGATGCACCGGATCCCTTGAGAACACCTTTGCTGTCAGTTGCTGCTCGTACCGGCAATATCAATGCTGTCAGTAAACTGCTCAAAGATGGACGAAGGGCAGATAATGTTGATAACCGTGGCTGGACAGCACTGCATGAAGCAGCCGCAGCAGGACATGTTGAGTGTGCTGTACTGTTGCTGAGTCATGGTAATGCATATTCAAAATGCAGAAAACTTTTTATCTTTCTACAATATATGTTTTAGGTCCTCCATCATCATCATTTTAAGTTTTTATGCCAGATGTAAAGTTAGCTAATTCCTAAAACCACGCTTTTTCTATCTCTAAGATGTATGTCCACATTTTGTAAAATACTCACAAAAACATTTTATCAAACTAAAATTTATTTTTAGAAGAAAGAGCATTTCCTAAACTATTTTTCTACATAATTGACACCACTGTCCAGACATTTGTCATAGTGGGAAACCAATTTTTCTATGCTTTCTTCACGGAAAGATGCTGTCAGTGAAGACTCTTTATTGAGTCATCATTGTTGTGAAAATACCTTCCTCTTTGGTAGTCAGAAGGTGCAACATCAGAGTTGTATGGCAGGTGATCCAACTGCTCCTCACAGAGTTGTTGAATAAGGATTTGAGTGATACCAGCAGAATGGGGACATGCATTGTCGTGAATCTTGATGCCTTCCTAAGGGACAATCTCAACTCATTCCAAATTAATAATATAAGTGTAGACCAGATGTGGCTTAGATTCAAAGAAATAGTATTGGCAGCAATTGAGAAATTTATACCAAATAAATTAACAAATGATGGAGCTGATCTTCCTTTGTACGCAAAACGGGTTAGAACACTGGTGCAGAAACAACGAAACAAACATGCCAAATTTAAACAGATGCAAAATCCCCAAGATTGGCGATCTTTTACAGAAGCTCGAAATTTAGCATGGACTTCAATGCGAGATGCTTGTAACGTTTCCACAATGAAACTTTGTCTCGAAACCTGGCAGAAAATCCAAAGCGATTCTGGTCGTATGTGAAGTATGTTAGTGGCAAGAAACAATAAATGCCTTCTCTGCATGATAGCAATGGAGATACCATCGAAGACAATGCTGCCAAAGCAGAGTTACTAAACACAGCCTTCCAAAATGCCTTCACAAAAGAAGACGAAGTAAATATTCTAGAATTCGAATGGAGAACAGCTGCCAACATGAGTAACGTAGAAGTAAATATCCTCAGAGTAGGGAAGCAACTTAAATAACTTAATAAAAGCAAGTCTTCTGGTCCAGACTATATACCAATTAGGTTCCTTTCGCTGATGCATTAGCTCCGTACTTAACAATCATATACAACCGTTTGCTCGACGAAAGATCTGTACCCAAAGACTGGAAAGTTGCACAGGTCACACCAATATTCAAGAAAGGTAGTAGGAGTAATCCACTAAATTACAGGCCCATATCATTAACGTCGATATGCAGCAGGATTTTAGAACATGTATTGTGTTCGAACATAATGAATTACCTCAAAGAAAATGGTCTATTGACACACAGTCAACATGGGTTTAGAAAACATCGTTCCTGTGAAACACAACTAGCTCTTTATTCACATGAAGTGCTGAGTGCTATTGACAAGGGATTTCAGATCGATTCTGTATTTCTGGATTTCCAGAAGGCTTTTGACACTGTACCACACAAATGGCTCGTAGTGAAATTGCATGCTTATGGAATATCATCTCAGTTATGTGACTGGATCTCTGATTTCCTGTCAGAGAGGTCACAGTTTGTTGTAATTGACGGAAAGTCATTGAGTAAAACAGAAGTGATTTCTGGTGTTCCGCAAGATAGTGTTATAGGCCCTTTGCTGTTCCTTATCTGTATAAACGATTTGGGAGACAATCTGAGCAGCCGTCTTCGGTTGTTTTCAGATGACGCTTTTGTTTATCGACTACCAAAGTCATCAGAAGATCAAAACAAACTGCAAAACGATTTAGAAGAAATATCAGAATGGTGCTAAAAGTGGCAGTTGACCTTAAATAACGAAAAGTGTGAGGTCATCCACATGAGTGCTAAAAGGAGCGCGTTAAACTTCGGTTACACGATAAATCAATCTAATCTAAAAGCCGTAAATTCAACTAAATACCTAGGTATTACAATTATGAACAATTTAAATTGGAAGGAACATACAGAAAATGTTGTTGGGAAGGCTAACCATAGACTGCATTTTATTGGCAGGACACTTAGAAAATGTAACATACCTACTAAGGAGACTGCCCACTCTATGCTTGTCCGTCCGCTTTTAGAATACTGTGGGATCCTTACCAGATAGGACTGACTGAGAACATTGAAAAAGTTCAAAGAAAGGCAGCACGTGTTGTATTATCGCGAAATATAGGCGTTTTTCGTTGTGAGGGAAACTTCTCACCAAATTCCCATTATCAACTTTCTCCTCCGAATGCGAAAATATTTTGTTGACACCAACTTACATAGGGAGGAATGATCGCCAAGATCAAATAAGGGAAATCAGAGCTCATACGGAAGGATATAGGTGTTCATTCTTCCTGCACGCTGTACGAGACTGGAATAATAGAGAATTGTGAAGGTGGTTCAATGAACCCTCTGCCAGACACTTAAATGTGATTCACAGAGTATCCATGTAGATGTAGATGAAACAGTGTTTCATAGTTATTGTACCGCTGTGACTGTTTCATTCCTGGGAAGGATCTGAACAAGCAGAAAATGATGCAAAAAATGCTGTTAGCAGTGGCTGTCTTCACTGGCACCATCCTTCTATGAAGAAGGCATAGAAAAGTTAGTTTCCCACTATGACAGATGCCTGAACAATGGTGTTAACTATGCACAAAAATAGTTTAAGGTATGCTCTTTTTTGTAAAAACAAATTTTGGGTCAAAAAAATGTTTTAAAAGAATCCCCCCCCCCCCCCCCCCCCCAAATGGTTCTTACTTTCCAGATATGCCTCATATGTGGATGAGTATGTTCTTTCATGTTAGTAAAGGGTACAGTTTGTTTTGTACTGATCATTGTAAATTGTTTACAAATAACATCACTATTAGTACAGATGTAACCATATTGTGCATAAATTGCAAACATCCCTGAAAACAATAACAACAACATCAACTACTACTACTACTATTACTATTTTTATTAAAATAATACTGTATTAATGTAGGCTTTTGGAGGCCTCTACAATGAGTAATGCATGTTTTTCCTATATTTAAGTAAGATTGCTGGAAACCTCAAACCTTTGGAATTATATCTTATTACTCTCTTTCATAAAAGTAACAGATTATTTATGCTGTGCTACAGAAGTCTTTTCTACAACTGGTAAATGTTGGTGCCTTCATCCTAAATTTTAAGGGGAAAGAAATTAAAGTGAAGGTAGAGAAGATTGATTGCAGACCTGTGCTTGAATCAGAAGGAATGGGTATGAATTACCATCTTCTCCTTCGTTTTTGTTCCTTGAATTTCTCCTACTATTTCCGTGCCCATTCTGGCTATCCTCCATCCAACCATTCCTTGAATTTCTACTATGATTAGTTCTGTTCATCCTATTTACCTGAAACTCTCTCCCTGATTGATTATTATCTTCAAAATTCCTTCTACGATCTTCCACTAAGGGCTTCACCCTCTCCACTTTATCAACATAATTCAAAAAATCACCAATATAACCCCTTGGGGCAGGTACAAGCAATTCTCTAACTTTCTGAGGCAACTTAGTTTCTAAACCCATAATTATTGATTCACTACCTGGGCCATTGTCCAAATATTTCAGTTTGCTTATCCAAAACACAGAAACCTTTCATAGTACCCTTCATAGGGTCAAATCTCTCTCCTCCCCTCAAAATTCTCTGCCGCTTCTCTTTGGACCAATATTCATCTAAAAATGCTTTCTTCAAGCGATGCCAAGAAGTACCTGAGCTGCCCATCCATAAGCACCCTCTTTCAAAAAACCTCTCGCAAATGACATTTCCTCTTTATCATTCCATGTTTCAGGCAAATCATTAAATTCCTTAATGAAATCCAGTGGATGCACTTCCCCATATGGTTCAAAATTATTAAATTTCTTACAACTAACAAATGATGGACTGTTTGGGACACTACACACTCTATGCTTTAGATTATGTACCTCTTCCACCTTTTTCTCCATTTCGGCCAATTTTGAAACTACATTTCTATTTACTTTTACCAATTAATGCTTTTATTGTCTCATCTACAATAGGACTTTCATACCCATCATTCAAAGCTACATTCATGTCTGTTTTATAACCACTATTGTCTACCGAATCAGTCCTCATTAAGTCTTTCTTTTCACTTAAAAACTTAACCTCTACACCTTTGTCATCAATTTCATCACTCCCCTGTTGTCCATTCTTCCCCATTCGTTAAGGCTACTCATTATGCATCACTTAATATAAAATGGCCTTTGCTATGAATTGCCTTATTTTTATTCACTCATCACCTCCTGCTGCTGCTGCTGCTGTTGTCATCTCGATTTGTTACCTGCAAGGCTGCTGCAAGTTGTAATTCTCTCAGTGAGGCATGTTGTTTATCCAGGTCAGCTTTGTACATCTGCGTGCTGATTGCCTGCTCCTGTACTCAGTGGCTGCTTCCATAGAACCCACTTGCTGATTGGCTGCTGTGATGCTCTGTTACTGTGGCCATGAAACCAATGCACAGATTGGCTGTTTCACCATGCTGTTTAATGGAGCTACATCAATTCTGACATTTCAAAGTAATTGAATTTCACACTCCCATAATATTGTGTGTTCACTGTCCTCGACAAAATTCTGATGCCATATATATCACACACTCACTTCGTTAAAATCACTATACTGTAAACCGTTCTCGGATTCACTGTTCAAACTTCACAAGTTCTTGTTTATTGTGTCCAAATACAATAGTCCTCACCCAAAAGGGCACCATATATGATGGTTGCCTGCTTTATTTCTTTGTTAATAGTCCTCAGTGTCAACATACTGCTTTGCTATACTGACTGAAAACTGGGGGTGGAAGTTCAACACTAACTACTGTAGATGATGTAGCCGATAGTTGCAGAATTGCGTTTCACAGTTCCTTGCTTTCACTTTTCACAAGCCCCCAATATTACAAATTGTATGGCCAATCCTCTATTGGTAAATGTTGATACGCCTTATTAATAGGTTGCAGGCAAACATCAGCATACAATAGTTTGCTATTGAGCTTCTATGAGCCGTAAAAACCTAACCACACAGTTCACAGTACTTGCAGAATAATATGGTACATGTGACACTATTTGTCAGATAAATTTAACAGGCATGGTCAATAATTGTTTATCACATCTCCACTTCCACTGTTAAGTTGATGAATTGTTGTTAATTTAACCAACGCATAATTCCCATCTGAAAATTGGCCGTGGACTGACTGTCTCAGGACCAAAAATCAGTCCTGTAAACATCCGTGCAATAATAGGCACTGAAACTATACATTGTTTGATGTTACAGAAATTACAATTAAAACATAACTCATTCAATTAACAGAATACATCAAAATATTCCTTCTTTTTAATAGTTCATTCTACTATATAGGTTAGGCTGAATTCTTTATTTAATTAATGAAATTAACATATATAGTTATACACACAATACTTTTGACAAACCTGGTAATTATTTGAGAATTAATCAAGGCCTGGCTTTGCTAATATGTTTTTGAATAGAGCCAAAAAATACTTTAAGAATCCTAGTAGTTATTCTTCCAAATGTTCATAATTATTACAGAATTTATGTTTGTGTATAAGTCAACAATAGAATTTAAGTCATGAAACAATTAATGATTTCACCCTATAACAAAAGGTATTTACTAGGAATGGTCAAAATAAATTAGGAAATTAACTGCATACACAAAACTAAGCACAAAATTAGACCTCATGCTATATTCCTTAATACTGAGGGCTAACCTTTCTCTTTTATTGAAATGCAGATATACTCTTGCATGTTAATGATAATTAGGCAAAAATGAAAATAAAATGAATTTAAGGAGGCAGATGGAAAAATAAGAAAAGAAGTAAAGAGATCCCAGTTTGCTTCGTCACAACCTCATCCAGATCATCTGCCCCTGGGCCGGATGATGTTCACATTCAGATGTAACAGCACGTTTCTCTTGCACGCAAGGACTTTCTCCTTTGTATGTACTATCACATTTAGGCAGATGGCATGTTTCCCAGATGCTGGCAAGAAGCTACTGTAAGCCCGGTAAGGACAAGCATCTTCGTCCTAGCTACTGCCCCATCTCTCTCAGCAGCTGTGTTTGGTAGGTGATGGAACATACGATTCATGGCCAGCTGGTATGGTGATTTGAGTCTTGCAGTATACTAACCACTGCGCAATGTGGATTTCGTGCATGCCATTTCGCAGTTGACCATCTCATCACTGTGTCAACCCCTGTCATGAATGGTTTTCTACAGGAATACCAGACTGTGGCATTGTTTTTTGATTTGGAGAAAGCCTACGACACCTACTGGAGGACTAGTATTCTCCGTACTCTATACATGTGGCACTCCCGAGGCCGCCTGCCCCATTTCCTTCAGGAATTTTTAAAAGACTGGGTTTTCAAGGTATGTGTAGGTCCAGCCTTGTCAGGCACATTTATTCAGGAGAACAGGGTGCCTCAAGGCTCTGTTCTGAGTGTCATCCTCTTTGCTATAATCATTAATCCTATTATGGACTGTTTGCCTCCAGACGTCTCCAGCTCCCTTTTTGTCAACGGGTTTGCAGCCTTTTGTAGTTCTCCACAGACTTGTCTCCTTCAGTGGTGCCTTGATCCTCTTTACTCATGATGCTTTGTCAATGGCTTTCGCTTTTCCTCAGACAAAACCATTTATATGAATTTCTGGCAGCACAGTGAGTTTCTTCCATTATCTTTGCATATTCAACCCTTTGCACTTCCGTTTGCTGAAACTGTGAAATGCCTGGTGTTCATGCTTGATAGGAAACTTTCTTGGTCCTCCCACATGTCTTAACTGGCCACACAATGTTCCCAGTCGCTCAGTAGCCTATGTAGCTCAAGCAGCACTTTGTGGGGAGTGGATGGGACCACCCTCCTCTATTTGTACCGATCTCTTGTTCGTTTGAAACTAGGCTATGGGTGTTTTATTTATTTCTCTGCAGTCCATGCATCTTATGTTGTCTTAACACACTACACCATCGTGGTCTAAGTTTGGCCACTAACGCCTCTTACTCTAGTTGAGAGTCTCTATGCAGAAGCTGCCAAAATACCCCATTCATACCAGTGTGATGTCATCCTCAGCGGATATGCATACTGTTTTGCAGTGATCTGTGCCATTCATGGAAGGGCATATGTCATGTACGTCAAATATAGAGTTCAGAGTAAAGATGTGCGCGATCATAATTAGTTTGTAAATATCGGGCCACATCCTGTGGGAAAGTATTAGACAGGTGTGGAGTATACTTGTTGGAGAGCACTTGTAATCTTCGTGGTGCAAGGATGAATGAAGGAGCTCTGATACCATGGAACACTTCTGGCACCAAGAAAGACGAATATGATGCATATAAGTGGTTGTTGTTATGTACTGTTCACAGGCATGTTAATGAGTCATCTTTGATATAGCAGTATTAGTTTGTTCTAGGAGTAACCATGTAGTGTGAAACTATTTTTGAAATTTTGTGACAATATACAGTGTTAGTTGGATGCAAACTATACTTTATTTAAGTAGAGGAGTGGTATTTTGTTTTATAGCTACTTCACTTATAGAAATAGCTGGACCCTGAGATAAATCACAAGAGTTGAAAGATTGAATCTCTACACCAATTTAATAAGGGAGTGTTAAGGTGGCAGTGTTAGGTGGAGCTGCATTGAGGAATAGGTCTAGAACAGACACTGCTCAAGCAGACAAAATATTGTCACAGAAGCTGCATATAGTAGTCATAAGCCATTAAAAAACACTCTAGTTTGTCTGCCATGCCTGGCCACCCATCCTATGCCTCTTTTTTCGATGACACCCTTGACTATCAGTATGGGGCGCACCCTTCTTTTCTCTGTTACCACCTGGAGTTCGCTTTCAGCTACTGCTGCAGCAGCTTAACTTTATGCTATCTGCTATGTTCGTGATGGATGTGAACTCTTCACTGCCTTGGCTTTGTGCGGCGGCCTGTGTTCATCTTGGACTTCATTCGCTTCCCAAGGACACTACCCTGGATTCGATCTATTGCTGTAAGTTTCTTGACCTTACTATGCAATGTAACAATAGTACTTTTGTGCATACTGATGGCTGTAAGACCAGCGGTGGTGTTGGGTGTGCCATCATCATTGACACTGACCATTTTTGGTATTGGTTTCCAGAACACTGCTAGATTTTTAGAGTGGAGCTTCTCACCCTCATATCAGACCAAGCATCACATCTGTTGACACAGGATTTTTAATTGTTTCATATGCTCCGATTCTGTCAGTGCACTTCAGAGCCTCTGTGTGCTGTACATACTCCTTCCCTTAGTGCATGGGTCCAAGAAAGGTCCCACTTGCTCATTTTTTAAGGAGTTACTGTGGTGTTTGTTAGTGTTTCTGGTCACGTCGGACTGACAGGAAATGAGGCTGCTGCCAAGGCTGTAGTTATCCTACCTCGACGCTAGCTCTTCCATTCCTTGAGATGATCTCCATGTTGCCATCTGCTGGAAAATGGTGTCAGTTTGATATTACCACTGGTCTTCTCTTCATGGATCAAGCTCCGGGGAATTAAACATCTCCCGATGGCTTGGCCGACCTCCTGTTGGCCCTTGTAATAGAACATATTAAAGGCTTTACTTTACCGAAGTATGTGATACCCTCCAAATTCAACCAGTTTAACGAGTATTTATGATTATAGAAAAGTTATTGTGTATGTTAACAATGATTGCACAACATGTCTCCATAAACAGTCAACCCATTAAATCATACTGAATAACTGACCCACACAAAAGTTAATATCACTTGATCACTGATACAGCAAATGTCATCATGTAAAAACACTAAGTTTATCTTAAATAATTAATATGAAGTACGAAAAATAGTAGCCAACTTAGGTATTTTGGATCTCCTTAAATAAAAATCACCCAGTGAAACCTATTTGTTCACTAGGAGTGTTTTCACTCAGTATTCACGTAATCAATCCTATTTTAGACGAAAACCAATGTAATTCTTAATAATTCATGTTAATTACTTATTTATGCAAATTAGAGAAGTCAATTGACAAACTTCTAAAAAACGGCCTTTTTGTAACAAAGAATTATTCTGTCAAGTCTACAAATCTGTCTGTCATTTTAATAACATGTTAAATTATGTCACTCGATGCAAATTAATAACTTATCTGCACAAATTATGATAACAGATGTACATGTGACTTATAAACTATATCTCTTTTTAGTAGTTCTTTGACAATGTTATAAATACAAGCAGCAAGAACGGTCGGGAGGCAGTCGGAATGTCACTCTGGTAAAGTGTGTTTGTGTGTTATTGTTTGAGGTGGATAAACAATGCAAAGATCATGTAATGGAAGTACTACTTTGTGTTGTGTCATGGTCTTTGGTAGACAGTGGAATTAAGATGGCCACCATAATAAATATTTGAAGGTTACATATTTGTTGGTTTCGCTCGTTCTTTATCATCAAAAGCACATAAAAAACACGGGACCTCATGTTTTTAACCCTAGACAACCAGATTTAGAGCCAGCATCAGCATCGAGACACAGCAGCGATCCAGCAAGCAGCAGCGATTACTACAACGCATTTTAATGGTGCCAACCTAACATCAAGTGCTAACAAGCTCCGTAAATGGGAGTGAAATAGTGCGATTACAGCAATTAGCTATATCAACGACTAGGCGACCATTACAAAAGTGGGGGCTCGTCCGGGATCTTTAAGTGCATCGATGATAATAGTGCAGCGATAAATTTCGTAAGTGCTTAGCACTTCAAAAAAAAAAAAAAAAACGTTTATTTGTGCAGTGTGGCAACAGTGAAGATATGTCAAAGTGAAAAACAAAAAAACGTGTGTATGTGAGATTACGAAAAACTATCCTCGGAAGATTAACGTCTGGATTGTCAATGGAATTCATCAATCAAGATAAAACCGAATAGATGTGAAAAAAGCCAACAAGAACACCGATCACATCAGAGTATAGCTACATAAAGCAAGGTATTTTGTTGTTGTCATTAAAAAAAAAAAAAAAAAAAAAAAATTTATAGTTAACATGTCTCTACCTGAGACCGTAGGAAATGTAAAAATTGAACCAGGGGATGGTGAACAATTAAACTTAACAGAGTGGCTAGCAGAGTTTGCAACTCAAATAAGCTCGCAACTTAAACAATCGAGTGAACAAGTAAGTTTGAAACTTAAAGAAAACACAGATAGACTGGGTAAGTTAAGTTTGAATTTTGATCTATTAACTACTCATCTCAGTGAGAAGTGTGAGGAAATTAAAACTACCCTCAGTAAGGACACTAGCGAACAGCTGATACACTTCAGAAAAGAATTTCAAATTAAAGTTGAAAGTTTAAATGAAAATATACAAGCTAACACAGACAGTATTGCTGTCATCTACAACAGAGTAGATACTGAAGTTGAAAGATTAGATCAGAGAATAGACAAAACATCAGAAAACCTTAAACAAGAGTACAACCTGTATACCACTAATGTAGATACAAAAGTAGAAAAGATACACACTAAATATACACAATTGGAAGATGCATTGATGTCAAAACAAATGTTTTACAATCAAAATACAATGTATGGGCACATCCAAGTGAAATGCTTTCCTGGTGAAAATCTGCACCCTATTGACTTTATTCATCAATGTAAGGATATGTTTGTTGTAGGAATGACAGATAACATAAAAATTAAGTTAGTAAAACGGTTTCTAGAAGGGGAGGCCCTATCCTGGGCAAATGAGAATAATGATTCTTGGAATACTTTTGAAGAGTTTGAAGCTAAATTTATTTGCAAATTTTGGTCACAATCCATACAAGCCAGATTAAAGTCAGAATTTCTAAATGGACCAGTGTATAGAGGGAAAGTAGGGGGAATGCAAAAATTTTGCAGAGATCAATTGAAAAAACTTGCTCACTTGAATAACTCTTTTGATATTATGACACAAATTGATGTTTTAAAAAGAAGGTTACCAGAGAGACTGCAGTGGGAATTGGTCCATGGACCAGACGATTCAATGGAAGAGTTCCTGAAATTTGTAGATAGATTAGATAGGGCCTTGGAAAGAGAGAATAACCAAAGTTTTGGCTCTGGCAACAATCAGTATGGGGGGTGGAACAGGAATGTAAATAGAGATTATTATGGGAGGAGAGACTTTGAAAATTCTGGAAATAATGCTCCAAATAGGGGAGATAGGAGATATGAAAATGATTTCAGAAACAATACACAGGAGGGAGGATGGAGGAGAGATAACAGGAATGATAGAAATAGGTATTGGGGAAGAGAACAAGATAGAAGGGGGTTTGTTGAAACTAGTGAACAAAACGACAACTACAAACGGACAGACCGAGGGAACCAGCCGGGAAACGGTGGACAGTCCCACTAGATGTCCGTAGTTTTGGGGCTAGACAATATTATGATAGGACAACACATAACCGAAACTGGAAAAGGAGAGGATACAATGTAAAGAGTAAATACCATGAAAATACTGATGTTGTTAGAATGAATAAATTAGAATTTAATAAAAGGTTTTGGGATACTATGAGTAAAAGTGATACAGTTAATAAAAACAGTGTTCAAGCACAGGTAGTTAGTGAAAGTGCAGAAGTTGAAGGTATTGCAGAGTTCCTTAGTTGGGCTGAAAAAGATACTGGTGTTAATAACAAGTCAGACACACCACAAATAGAATCTATTTTGGGGGGTTTATTTGATAAGAAGGGGGATGCCGAAGTGTTTAATGGAGCCAAAGGCCCAATTGCTGAGATTCAGATACATAGGGGGGAAACTGAAGATGGGGTTGTTGTGGAGGAGGAGGAAGAAGTAATAGAGGGACATTTAAATAATGATCCTAAATCAAGTGATGTTATTGATGAGAGTGTGGAGGAAGAAATAAAAGTATTTGTAGAATTGAAAAGTGATTATGTAGTAAAGGTAAGTGATGTGACAAACATGGGTAATAATGAGGTTAATTTAAGTGAAATGCAGACTAGGGAATGTGTATCTGAGGACAAGCTATTGCCTATTGGGAACTATGAAACACTAATCTATGAGAATGGTAATAATAATAAAGAAAATATAAAGGGATGGAATGTAAATGTGTGTTTTCAAGAAAAAGGGGAAAAGTTTTTGGAAGTTTTGTGGAACAACTATGGAAACTGTATAAACAAAGATGCCTTTTGGAAAGAATTAGCAAAGGTAAGTGCAACCTTGTATCCTACATGGTGGACAAGAATCCGTAGTGGACTTTATAAAAAATGGGGTGAAAACAGTAGTTTGTTAAGTGACAACACAGTGTTAAGAGGAACAGATGAAAACAAAGGTTTGTGTTTAAATGTCAATGCTTTGCAAACAGAGAGGGATGTGTCTAAGTGTAGGAAAGAGACATTAGACTTAGGAACTAAAGAAATTGAAAATGATCTATTGTTTGAAAATACTGAAATAGACAATGATGTTGAGCTAGGTTGTCCATATGTTAAAGTAAACATTTACATTGGTCCATTTGAAATAAAAGAAAGCCCACATCCTAATGCGTATAGACTTATCTTTCCCAGATCAAGAAGGTTATTTGGATTAAGAAACATCACTGAATTGAAACCATATAAACATGATTAAGCACATTTCCCTGTTTGAATACAGTTACTTACCCATTTTCCGTAAAGCATTTTATCAGCAAAGATTTTTACTGGGTGTGTCAAATAGCAACTACCACTCATCCTACAGACCCTGGAAAAGTTCCAGATCTCTGAGACAATGTTTTTATATTTTTATTGTCACTATTGAATATTAAATTTGGAGACATCTTCTTTACTTGCAAGGGGCAAGTTTAAACATGCACCCAAAGAGGTGACAAACATTTATTACTTTCTGTTTGTATTGTTGAATATGGGACATACTTGCACCAAATATAAAAGACAATGTAAAAATTGTTGTGCAAGACCCATCATTTTGTTACTATTTTCTTAAGCATAAGATTTGTGTACAATTTTCTACAGCTAATCAGATGTTCACCAAGTTTGATGTTTGTGTTATGTTGTGACCAATTTAAGTGTCCAATTTTAGTATTAATATGTTCTTGTACTATCTTGACTGTCTCAATGGGAGACAAGTTTTTTAAATATTTTCTTTTTTTTAAAATGCATATTATATTCATACATGTGACTTCTCTAGTGTTTGTGTTTATATATCATGTCCATACTTCTAATTATGTTTTTTTGTTTTCATTTCCTTTATGTGGCTCAAAAAGAGCAGACAGTTGCAATATTTTCCTATGGACATCTGACCTGTCCATCTATGTAATATATTTATGTTCCTTCTATTATCTTGATTATTCTGTGACTCAAGGAGAGCTGGCTTTGAAATAATTTACATATATTTTTTTTATATATCTTAAGATCGCATGTGATATATTTGTGTCTGTTTTTGATCATTTTCCATGTGGCTCACTAGGAGCAAAGATTAAGTTTTTTTTTACTTTCATATATTACTAAATATTTTTATTATGCTGTCGTACTGAGAGCCATAACACAAAGTGCATTTGAAAGAACATAACTAAAATATTTGCAGGAAAAAGTCATTTTGAAACGGTGTAACGGTCATGGTATACATACACATTATGCATAGTAAAACAAAAAAAAAAAAAAATATTAAAGTAGTACTTTTCCAAATTTTAAGCATTTGACACATTTGTCCTAGTCGGCTAATATCATTAACATTCTGTAAATGATATTACCCGAGGGGGGTATTGTAATAGAACATATTAAAGGCTTTACTTTACCGAAGTATGTGATACCCTCCAAATTCAACCAGTTTAACGAGTATTTATGATTATAGAAAAGTTATTGTGTATGTTAACTGTGATTGCACAACATGTCTCCATAAACAGTCAACCCATTAAATCATACTGAATAACTGACCCACACAAAAGTTAATATCACTTGATCACTGATACAGCAAATGTCATCATGTAAAAACACTAAGTTTATCTTAAATAATTAATATGAAGTACGAAAAATAGTAGCCAACTTAGGTATTTTGGATCTCCTTAAATAAAAATCACCCAGTGAAACCTATTTGTTCACTAGGAGTGTTTTCACTCAGTATTCACGTAATCAATCCTATTTTAGACGAAAACCAATGTAATTCTTAATAATTCATGTTAATTACTTATTTATGCAAATTAGAGAAGTCAATTGACAAACTTCTAAAAAACGGCCTTTTTGTAACAAAGAATTATTCTGTCAAGTCTACAAATCTGTCTGTCATTTTAATAACATGTTAAATTATGTCACTCGATGCAAATTAATAACTTATCTGCACAAATTATGATAACAGATGTACATGTGACTTATAAACTATATCTCTTTTTAGTAGTTCTTTGACAATGTTATAAATACAAGCAGCAAGAACGGTCGGGAGGCAGTCGGAATGTCACTCTGGTAAAGTGTGTTTGTGTGTTATTGTTTGAGGTGGATAAACAATGCAAAGATCATGTAATGGAAGTACTACTTTGTGTTGTGTCATGGTCTTTGGTAGACAGTGGAATTAAGATGGCCACCATAATAAATATTTGAAGGTTACATATTTGTTGGTTTCGCTCGTTCTTTATCATCAAAAGCACATAAAAAACACGGGACCTCATGTTTTTAACCCTAGACAACCAGATTTAGAGCCAGCATCAGCATCGAGACACAGCAGCGATCCAGCAAGCAGCAGCGATTACTACAACGCATTTTAATGGTGCCAACCTAACATCAAGTGCTAACAAGCTCCGTAAATGGGAGTGAAATAGTGCGATTACAGCAATTAGCTATATCAACGACTAGGCGACCATTACACCCTCAAGTCATGAGATCATTGAGCTAGGTTGTGTATTGGGCACGGTAATTTTAGCCATCACCATTTGTTCAGTGGTGATCCTCCGCCACTTATTGTCATCAACCTTCGACAGTTTGCCATAACCTGATCCACTGCCCTTATTTTAGCTGCTTACATTCCAGTGCATGTTTGCCATCTGAGTTATCAACCATTTTAGTGAATGACTCGCGCACTGTCGATTGTGTTTTACTTTTTATCCATTGTAGCAGTATGGCGAAGGTCATTTAATCTTTGGTTCAGGACCTTCGCTGCCTCTACAGCATATTTTGTGGATCTTTCTCCAAGGGGAAGTCTTCGTTTTTAGTTCTCTTTCCTTACGTCGATTGGGCTTAACATACAGTCTCTTCTAACTTGTTTTTCTTATTTGTGTTCTAATTTTATGGCATGGGCACTTATGATTTCAGTTGTTTTTGTTGTGTTTGCACCCATTCAAGAAAATTCCTCAGTCTATTCACAGATATCAATTGATATTCTCATATAATTACACTTTTGATAATAACCATAGGTGTGGTACTAAGTGAAATGCTTTTCAGAAGTAAAGAAATACTACATCTACATGACTCACTTGATTGATGTGAGGAAAACATGAGTATAATTTTGCATGGCTGATATTTTTGGAATTTGCCATGTTAGGCATGTAGGAGGCCATTCTGTTCAAAATACCTCAGAATACATTCTGAAATTTAAAAATTGTTGTTTGTCAAAAATATGGAACACTATGTTTGGCAGCACTTCTACTACTCTTCTTGTAGATGGGTTTGACCTATGCTTCCTTCCATCTACTGAACAAAACTTTTTGTTAGAGGGGTGTACAGTATATTGTGGTTAAAAAAGTGATAACTCAGTCACAAATTCTGTACAGAATCAGATAGGGATTTTGTTGAGTCCTGAACCTTTGGCCAGTGTTACAAATTTCAGTAGTTTTTCAATGTCACTGATATTAATATCTGTGGTGCTCATCTTTTCAGGAATATTAGAATTAAACTGGCAGAATACTCCTGAATTTTCCTTTGTAAAGGAACATTTGAATAACACTTGGCAAGGGTGTTCAACATTTCTGCTTTTTTTTTAGCTACCCTCAATTCCAGTTCCTGTGTCATCAATGAGTATGTGGACACTAACTTTGGTGCCACTGACAGCCTTCATTAAAGGTCTCAAGCAAGTTGATTTGACTGCCAAACATGTTATATTTATCCTTTCCTACAACCCTTTGCTGTGTTTTACACCTGTTGTCTGGTAGACACCGCTCCTTAAGAAGCTTCTTTACAGACTGTATATCGTGACAAATCCCACCTATCACAAACTATGTACTAGATGTATAACTAGCCAATTATTCTTCTAAACTACAGCCATAGTGCCTCTTCATTCTCGTATCCAGACTGAATGTTTCAAGCTCCTCATTGAGGTAGGATACCTACCTCTTCATCTAATGTTCTTAACATATAAATCTTGGTTCTCATTTTAGCTGGTCTTATTATGAGGACTATTCAGAAAGTAGGGAACGTTTCCATCTGATGCCGCTCTGTGCACGCCGATCGCATATATTTTGGTATGTGCGTGCTCAGCAGCTCAGTCAGCATCTATCCATGACTGTGGAAACATCTCTGTGCATCTGTTTTTTTTTTTATATTCGAATTTGAAATGTGCACTGCAATCGAAAATCCTGCCAGTTGTGAAGTGCAGTCTGTAATACGGTTTTTGATAGCAAAAAACCTAAAACCCATAGAAATTTATCGTGAACTGTGCGAAGTGTATGGAAACAACATAATGAGTGAATGTTCTGTCTGGAAATGGTGCATTTGGTTTATAAATGGCCAAACCAACATTCATGATGAAGAGAAAAGTGGATGCCTGAGCATTGTGACTGACGATCTTGTCACTGAAGTTGATGAAACGATTCATGAAAACTGTCGCTTCACAATAACGGAGCTTTCGCTTTCTTTTCCACAAGTTTTACAGACTTTCTTGTTTGAAATTGTCACTCAAGAGCTAGGTAACACAAATTTTGTGCGCGATGGGTGCCCAAAATGCTTACAAAGCACCATAAAGAACAGCAAATGGGGGCAACGTTGACATTTCTGGAGGCCTACCACAAACATGGTGATTCATTACTGGATCAAATCGTAACCAGTGATGAGACTTGGGTGAAACACATCAATTGCGAGATGGAATTGCAGTCAATGGAGTGGGGGCACACAAGGTCCCCCCAAAACCAAGCAAACCTTATCAGCAAGGAAGTTGATGGTGACAGTGTTTTGGGATAGGCAAGGTGTGCTTCTTATTGATCGAATGTGGAGCAACCATAAATTCTGCCCGCTACTGTCAAACTTCACACAGCCTTATAAGGTCAGTTTAAAACAAACACCAAGGAAAGCTGACATCCAAAATTTTGTTTTTGCATGACAATGCCCGACCTCACACGGAAAATCGCACTAAAGAACTCCTTAATTCATTCAAATGGGAAATTTTCCCTCATCCACCCTACAACCCCAATCTTGCACCAAGCGACTTCCACTTGTTTCCCAAGGTGAAGAACTGGCTTGCAATGCAGCTCTTTGATGACTATGCGGAACTCCAGGCAGGCGTGACTCACTGGCTGAAGTCTGAGGCAGCAGAATTTTATGATGAAAGTCTTTCAAAGCTTGTCCACTACTATGATAAGTCCATCAATGTGTTTGGTGACTATGTGGAAAAGGGGTATGTCAGTCTCTCTTTCAGATGTATATAATAGAATATATTTCTTGTACTCTGTTTTCTTTTTAATGCCAAAATGTTCCCTACTTTCTGAATAGCCCTCATACATTGGTCATCAACCACTTCATGGGTACTGATACCAGTTTCTATGTGTACATTGTCACAGAGGTCATGTCTGTTATTTGCCATTAGATCAGTCTATTTTCATGATGAGTGGGCTTCTGAACTTTCAATTCTAGGTAGTTTTCAAAGGAGGCATACATTATTGTTTCACACAATATCTTGTCATGCCCACCACTTACAAAACTGTAATTATCACAGTTGTCTTTTGGATGATTAAAATCTTCTTTAACAGTGAAAAGTGTGATTGATGAACATACATACTAGTGAAGTGAGGTTTTTTCTAAAGTATTCAGTTACATCGGGGGATGAGCCTTTTGACTGATAGAAGGAGCCTGTTATAAGTTTATGCTCAAATTTGTTTGAAGTGTGCCCAAACAATCTTGCATACATCTTCAGTTTCTGAGGATTTGAGTTGCTTCTCTACTGTGACAAACACATGACCTCCATTTTGTCTTAGTTTGTCCTTTCAAGATATACTTACAGGGTGGCCATTATTGAACTGTATGAAAAAAAAACATAAATTAGTTAAAAACTATGGCTTGCACACACTTTATTCAATATGTAAACCTCACCACAGATATTCAGATGTAGCTTATAACATGTTCGATATGCCTGCTATATGGTGCAGATGAATAGCGAAACTCAGTATGGCCCTCTGAAGTGTCACAACATCGATGCTGTCGATGACTATCTGAATGGTTGTTTTCAGCTCAGCAATGATTTTGGGGTCAGGACATTGAACACACTCCTGCTTCATTGGGGTCGAGCTCCGTCTTGCATGAACCACATCTTGTCGAAGTCAGGATAACTTTGGATAATGGGGTTAAAATCATATTCAAAAACCTTCATGTACCATTCGGCAGTCACCATCCCATCAAGGATATCACACTGATTATTCTATTACTGGACATTGCACACCACACAAACACTTGTTGAGGGCGAAGAGACTTCTTGATTGCGAAATGTGGATTCTCAGTCCCCTAAGTGCGCTAGTTTCGCGTATTGACGAACCCATCCAAATGAAAGTGGGCTTATTTGCTAAACCAAACCATATTTACGTCAAAGTCCTGTTTGTCAATTCTGTGGACAATAGTGTTGGTGAAACACGGCCGCTGTTCCATGGCTCTGGCGCTTAATGGCTGATGAGTTTGAATTTTGTATGGGAAGATATGCAGGCCGTCAACAACTTTGTATGGGAAGAGATGCAGGTCTTCAACAACAATTTGTTGCAGTGTCTCCAGTGTGATTCTCTTTGTCTGAGTGTCTCCTGGTTGATTTCCACGTGTTGTGCAGCTCGTTCGATCGATTTCCTATGCCTGGTTTGAAACACAGTGCTGTCTTCTTGAGATTTTCAGACTTTTCACCCTTTTTGGATGACTGACATTACCAACACTGTCATCATGAATACTAAACATTCTGTCAAACTTGTGAATCAAATTCTTGATTGTTAGCACATTTGGACCAGTTGTCTTCAGCTTGAGCTCAGTCGCAAACTCCCTTTGAGCCACAGTTGGGCTGTTATTCATATAGTAGGCCTTCACAAGTGCTATATGCGCAAGCAAGTTGTACCGTGACATTTTCATGTGCAAATGACCGACAACAATAAGGTGCATGCACTTGCACATACTAATTCCAATAATGCCCTGCGGACAACCATGCATTTCGAATGTCCTAACGCAAACCATGTACAGAAGTTATGATGATTTTATTTCAGATAGTTCAACTGTCACCCTGTAAATTTTCTCCAAGAATGTCACTGCTATCAGTTTTGGGTTTTGACCAGCTTTCTGTATCTAGTATTATGTGAGCTCCATTGCTTTTTAGAAGCACTTTAAACTTTGGTAGTTGGTCACTAGGATTTTAATAATTCATCAGCGATGGTATTTATTTGGATCGTGCACTAATACTTTGGGGTTTCCTACATGTATCGTATGAAATGGATGGAGAGTCACATAACATAATAAATCATTGTGTGCACCCTGCACACAGCTACATGGTTAGTGTAGCGACCCTTTTTTCTATCCCGACTTCCGTATCTTGCATGAAAGTAGGAATGTAACTTATCTATACATTGACTGGTATTGAGGGGTTTTGTTTTATCCCGGCTAGTTCTTAAATTAACCTCAGTGAGTCACTACACATATTGTCTTCCCAGTTCTGAAGGAAAAAACCATAAGTAAATTAATACTAATGTTTTCAATAGATTCTCGTTCACTTGTTTCAGTTACTAGTCTGCAGTTTATTCTTGGTGAAAATCACGTAACATAATTATTTATGAACCTAAATCGAAGTAAAGTTCAAGACGAATAGTCAGTTTCAAATTAACACGTTATTTTA
The DNA here is from genome assembly GCF_023864345.2 of Schistocerca serialis cubense. Lineage (NCBI taxonomy): Eukaryota > Metazoa > Arthropoda > Insecta > Orthoptera > Acrididae > Schistocerca > Schistocerca serialis. The sequence continues at coordinate 308,754,676 of NC_064638.1, forward strand.
TTTAACAATAATTTATTAATAAATCAGTTCATTCACACGATTGCATTCAAAGATTTTTTTTTGAATAAGTATCTAATCTGGAATCCCGTCAGTATCAGATACACTAAACAATGTTCTGTCACTTTCGATAAAAAGATTGTTCCCGTTTAATATCCGTAAACTGTCACGAACTATGTTTACTAGTTACGTACAGTAAAGCTTTTCCACTATCACAATACAAAGTCTGAATCTGTCCAAAAATCGTTAATTCCGTAAAATATTTAAATCTTCACACGAAGTGACGTTAAAGTCAGAGAGATTATTGATCACCTCCCCGTTCCTCTAATATGACAAAAGTTCTAATTCTGATCTGAAATTAATGCTTCCCATAAAACAATCTCATCGCAATTTATTCTTGCGCCCTGGTTTAATAAAGCTCCTATTGTTGCTTCCTAATGCTGTAGGTCCTAATTGATTTCGAACAGACTAGAGGATAGAGACTGGAGTATCATAATTGCATTGTATGTCTATTTATACTTTAGTAAACGCTATCTTTGGTGTTCAAGACCTACGTTTTGTGACTATAATATTGATTTTCTCATATATAAGAATAACTAATAATTTAACTATCTCTATCGTTTTTCCCCCTCCCATGCTTCCAAAATTTATGTATATTTTCGAAAATTAGCAACATTTCAGTCCATCTTACATGGTCCTTCGAAATGTGAGCCCTCGTAAATCTATTCAACTCTCTAAATACCCGCTCTATCGGGCTACTTTGAGGTCTGTGCTTGGAGATGAAGGTATGCCGGATTTTCTGTTCGGACATCACTTGCTTCCAACGTTTACTAATAAAATATGATGCGTTATCTGTAACTACTCTTTCTGGTTCCCCTACACCATAAATATATTTATTCACAAATATCCTCAACATAGGTCTTACTTTCGTAGTTCTTATAGGATATAACTTAATAAATTTCGAAAACACATCGTAGAAACCTATCATGTATCGAAAATTTCCCTTCACAATCGGCCACAGCCCGATTACATCACACGAAACCTATTACAGTGGTCTAGACAGAATGATAGGATGTAATTCTACTTTATTACTGAGATTACTTGGCTTAATCTTCTGACACAAAACACATCTAGATAAAATTTGTACTGCATATTTTCTGAAGTTTGGGTAAAAACAATATCTTAATAATTTGCTTACACATTTCTTTACACCCGTGTGTCCCCAAACTAAATGAGTATACCAAATAAACGTAGTCAAACATTCAGTAGATATGTATATTAAATAGTTGGAATCTGCATTTTTACTATAGTACAATGTCCCGCCGGTCAGCTGATATTTATTGCCATTCACGTTACTCACTTGTTTCAAAGATCGTATTCTATTGCCCCACTTCTTATCAGCACATTGCAATTCAGTGATTTTGTTACACATTTCATCAAACTCCTTTTTATAAGATGTTGATCTAATTAAAAATAATTTAAAATTGTGTTCACTGTCGTCATAATTATTTTCTTTTAAACCTTTAGGTAATCGGGACAATGCATCTGCTACTACGTTGTCTCGACCCTTCACATGTTTTACATCGATCTTATACTCTTGCAGCAGTAGTACCCAGCAAGTTAACCTGGCATGTAACATTTTATTGGATAACAAGAATGACACTGTTAGATGGTCACAGTAAACCGTAATCTTTTTACCATAAACAAAATATCTAAATTTCTTCAACGACCAGACAATGGCCAGAACTTCCAGCTCAGTAGTACTATACGACCGTTCACATGCTGATAGAATTCTACTTGCAAAACTGATAATTCTAGTAGTATTAGGATCATTCTCGTTCTCCATTTGGAATAGAACACTACCCAGTCCGACGTTTGAAGCATCAGCTGCAATGCAAAAATCCTTTTCCAAGTCCAGATGCTTCAAAATCTCTGCTTGTAATAAGGAATCGCGAATATTATCAAACGCTTCCTTACAGTCAGTAGGTCAATTCCATGACACATTTTTCCGTAATAAATTTATTAAAACGTCATGATTAAGAATTTGGTTAGGTAAGAACCTTCGAAAAAATGACACCAATCCTGGAAATGACTTTAATTGCGTTTCAGATTTTGGATAAGGAATATTCTTCAGACTGTCTAATTTCTTGGGATCGGGTATAATACCACTAGGTGAAATAATGTGCCCCAAAAACTTGATCTTATTTCTCCCAAATTTAGATTTTGTTAAATTAGCAGTAACCCCATACTCTTTAAATCTTTCTAAAACTTTACTTAACAAATATAAATGCTCTTCCCAAGTTTGAGTAGCTATCAATAAGTCGTCTACTTATACGGTCACTGCTTCGAGTAATTCAGTTCCCAAGACTGTATCCAGTGCGGCTATGAAAACTCCTCTGCTAATATTGAATCCGAACGGCATGACTTTAAATTGATAGCACCGGCCACCGAAAACAAATGCCGTATATTTATGTGATTCCTCCTTTATTTTTGTTTGTCAATAAGAAGCTCGGAGGTCCAAAGAAGTTAAAAAACAGACTCCGTAGAATTTCTGTAGCAATTCCTCAAGGTTTTCAGGTCATGCTCTCACGGGTATTAAAATTTTATTGATGTCTCGAGCATCTAGAACCAATCTTAGATCACAATTTGCCTTTTCCACTCCCAACAACAGACTGCAATATTCAGAACTGGATGGTTCAATAATACCCCATTCTAGCACCTTTTTAATCTCTTTTTGAACACCTTCTCTGTTTGACCAAGGTATTGAGTAATTTACTCTACAAAAATTCTTATGTGGATAAACCCTTATGTTATATTCAAACCCTTTTATTACTCCTGGTTTTTTATTAAAAACGGATTTGAACTTCCTTAATACTGAAGATAAATCTTCCCTTTGAAAATCCGTGAGATATTCTGATTCTGATACTTTATCATTAATAATATTTTCACTGATTTCATTTGTATGATCCTGGCAATGATCATCACAACCTTGCAGTAAAATGTCATTATTCAAACATCTTATATTAAAGCTATTACAGTACGTTCCATGAACATCAAATCTTTTCATGAACTTTAACTCAACAAATTTATTGCTTATTTCTAACTTACCCGTACCTTCTTTAATATCTAAGATAGTACTGTGATCTCTTAGGAAATTCCAACCCCAAATACACATTACAGAAAGTTTCCCAACAATCAAGAAGTTGCTTATTAGTCAATCATCTTGTATTTCAATCTCAGCGTGAACCTGCATCCTAACACGTTGTGCTTTAGCACTAAATGCCCCAGAGATCGAGCACCCAGATACCGGTAACGCCCGCGTCGTTTTACATCGACAAATCTGCTTATAGAAACTGTAATTCATGACATTCACTGAGGACCCAGTATCTGTCAATATCTGCACAGGAATTTCTCCAATCTTTACCTCCACTGTGGCTAATAAGGACTCTTTATTGGTCTTCGTACAGTGTTTTTCCTCTAACAGTTCTTCTCGGATATCTTTCTCATTATTATATCGGAGTATGTACGTATCACACGATTTGCCTTCCTGATTTCCTCCAGCCAACCGAGGAAGGCCTAAGCTGACTGGATTCAGTTTACCTCCCTAGTTTCAGTCGTAAGTTTGGGTTCGTCGTGTACTTTTACTATTCTCAGAGTATGTTGACCGTTACCTAAAGCATCGTTATTATTAAAACTTTTTCTATCGGATAACGGTATTGAATTGTCAGCACTATTCATACTGGTTCTGAAATTACTATTACCATTACTCACACATGTTTCCTCCCATTGTACATTTCGATTACGTGCCCAAGATGTACTCGGTGCAGAAATATTGTGCATTCCATTAAAATTTTGTGATTGGTTTTCTGTAGATCTATGCTTCCTATTCTGGACGTCGTTCGATGTATTATTACCATTCCTGACTCCAAAATTATTATTATTAGAACCGTAATAATGGTTGTTATCAAAATTCGGATTATTGTTCCCAAAAGAAGGTCTATACCTTTGCCCAGAATTAAAATTTTGCCTTTGATTAATATTATTATTATTCCCATTTTGATTGCCGTTTCCCCGAGCGAAGTTGTTATTGTTGTAGTTAAGGTTGTTGCCATTACCACTACCTATGTTAAATTGACAATAATTATTGTTAATTTCTGATATCTAGCATCTTCTAACAGAATGTCTACTTCATCTACCATGGACAAAAAATACTCAAGATCGTCATCGGGCACTGTTACTAGACGTTCTTGAATATAAATTGGCAATCTAGATCTTAAAACTTTTATTACTTCACTAAACAAAATAGGATTATACCAGAATTTCATCTTATTTATGTACTTTTCAAAATAATTCCTAAGAGTACCCTGTTTAGGATTGAATATCTCAGGATTATAAACCTCATTTCGTAATCTTTCTTGTTTGCTAAATGACCAGAATTTTGCCAGAAACAGCCTTTCAAATTCCTGACATGAAGAACAACGTTTGCTTGCGTCGGTAGCCCATATAGCTGCTTCTCCAACCATTTTAGAGACAATAAACTGTATTTTGTCCTTTTCTGTCCAACCTTGGGGAAATACTCTCTTAAAGCTATTAATGAATACTTTAGGATGTATTTGAATGCTATTTTTCTTGATTGAAAATGTGGGGAATTGTCTACTTTCAAAGATACTGCCTTCAATTTTTAAATTAGGTAAATAACCTTGCTGCATTCGGGGTTCCAAATCCCAGCCAGACATGACATTTTCATTCGCTTCTCCACCAAATTTCACCCGTTTCTGCAGTCTAAAATTAAAACCATGGTCAGAAAAGATATCGGTTTGCATCACTCCGGTATCCAATCTGTCCATTCCCTCATCACGAATTTCATTACTAGAAACTTTGGAATTCGAATTTAAATGTTGTTTTGATACTTCCTCTAACACTCTTTCCTTTATTAATTTAAATTCTTGCTTATAATCATTAATAATTTCCTGACGTGACCACTGAATATCATTTACAATATCAGAGGCTTGTTTAGTAACCCTGGAAGATTTTTCTTCCAACCATTTAGATAATCTTTCTTCAGTGCCCTTCAATTGTTCCTCTAAATAATTATCTATGGCTTCTTTAGTATTAAATTCTAATTTATCCATCCTATCGGTCAAATTATTAACATCTTTTATGATCTGATCCTGATTCGATTCTAAATGCGTAACTTTAATGCTCAAGGTATCGGACCTTTCAGTAATCTCTTGTACGTCAATTTGGACTTTTTCAAATCTTTTCTTAAAATCTGAGTCTAAGTTATCCAATTTATCAGCAAATTTTTTATTTTCTTTTAAAATATTCTCTTCTAACTGGGCAAAACGCTCTGCTTCTCTAGCAGAAATACTTTCCTCCAATTTGGCAAAACGCTCTGCGTCTCTAGCAGAACGCTCAGCTTCCCTCGCTGAACGTTCCGCTTCTCGCTCAGCTTCTCTCGCTGAATGCTCCACTTCTTTTAATCTACTTTCTTCAACCAATTCATCTTTAAATTGAGTAAGAATATTAATTAACAAGCTAGCATCCAAAGTATTGGTATTACTAGATTACAACGTACTATCTTCAAACACAGTACCTGTATTCTGCGCTTCTACTAAGCTTACATTCACATCGGCAGTTGTTTCTATATTATGAGCGGTATCACGAATACTTTCTTGCAAATCAACAGGATCTAATCCGGATCTAGTCCCTCTACTACATTTCTCTGAACATTATGTTCACCGAATGGTAAATCTTCCATATCATCCATTCTATTTCTCCTACGTCTAGCCATTTATAAAGTTAATATAAATCATCACATGCTTTTTCAATAAATATACACTCTTCCTACACTACGACACTATTATCAAGTTGACACAAAGGAACAACCCCTATCAAGATTTCTTTAGAAAAAATTAATTAAATACCTGAGGTCGATTCTTTTGCATAGGAATCTCTAGTGAGGTCTCGTAAAGACGAGCAGTGAAGTACAGCAATCATCTGTACTCTTGCGGTTCCGTAGATCAGTGGCGATGTGATTGGCTGCGCTCTCATAGACTCGAAGTCCAGCATCGTCGCCTATTGGTTGCGCTGAATCGTCCGCTGCGTTGTCGGTCATCTCCCCCAGCAACTGGAAAGACTTGCGTTTCTCGCGACCTGTTAAACAAATAGTGCACGACTTTCTTCTTCCTAAGATTCTGCTCGGGCCTCAAATCCTGTAACAACTTTAAATCTTGATTAGTTCGTCTTCTGATCGAGCCCCACGTTATAGGGCGTCATATACGTTTGTAGCGACCCTTTTTTCTATCCCGACTTCCGTATCTTGCATGAAAGTAGGAATGTTAACTTATCTATACATTGACTGGTATTGGGGGGTTTCGTTTTATCCCGGCTAGTTCTTAAATTAACCTCAGTGAGTGACTACACATATTGTCTTCCCAGTTCTGAAGGAAAAAACCATAAGTAAATTAATGCTAGTGTTTTCAATAGATTCTCGTTCACTTGTTTCAGTTACTAGTCTGCAGTTTATTCTTGGTGAAAATCACGTAACATAATTATTTATGAACCTAAATCGAAGTAAAGTTCAAGACGAATAGTCAGTTTCAAATTAACATGTTATTTTATTTAACAGTAATTATTAATAAATCAGTTCACTCACACGATCGCATTCAAAGGGTTTTTTTGAATAAGTATCTAATCTGGAATCGTGTCAGTATCAGATATACTAAACAATGTTCTGTCACTTTCAATAAAAAGATTGTTCCCGTTTAATATCCGTAAACTGTCACAAACTATGATTACTAGTTACGTGAAGTAAAGCTTTTCCACTATCACAATACAAAGTCTGAATCTGTCCAAAAATCATTAATTCCGTAAAATATTTAAATCTTCACACGAAGTGACGTTAAAGTCAGAGAGATTATTGATCACCTCCCCGTTCCTGTAATATGACGAAAGTTCTAATTCTGATCTGAAATTAATGCTTATCATAAAACAATCTCGTCGCGATTTATTCTTGCGCCCTGGTTTAATAAAGCTCCTATTGTTGCTTCCTAAAGCTGTATGTCCTAATTGACTTCGAACAGACTAGAGGATAGAGACTGGAGTATCATAATTGCATTGTATGTCTATTTATACTTTAGTAAACGCTATCTTTGGTGTTCAAGACCTATGTTCTCTGACTGTAATATTGATTTTCTCATATATAAGAATAACTAATAATTTAACTATTTCTATCGTTTTTCCCCCCTCCCATGCTTCCAAAATTTATGATTAAAATTCTTTTCTTTTTCTATTATTTTTCTACTATAGATTTTCCTCTATTTGTCTCTTATTTCTATTTAATAAATTACTACTTGTGGAGGGGCTTGGGACATTTTCTGAATTTATATTTCGAGGGCATGGGAGCTAATTTGGGAGCTATTTTGGTTTATTAACACCGAGAGGCATTGTAGGTGTTACATCAGCAGCCTGCAGTGTATAGTGCACACCCAAACCATGATTACCCTGCAGTTCACACTTAGAACTACTTTCAGATTATTTCTTGATTGCCCACTCTTGAATAGCAGGTGGAGTAAATGAACACCTAAATTTTCCAGTGCAAAATCTTATTTCTTTTATTTTGTTACGTTGGTCATTTCATCCTGTGTGGGTGGGAATCAACAAAATATTTTAGCATTCTGAGGAGAAAGTTGATGACTGAAATTTAAAGCAGGGAGTTTGCTGCAGTAAAAAAGTGTGTGTTTTAATGGTTCCCTTTTGCATATTATGTCCATGACACGCTACCGCCTTGGTTTCTACAGTAAAAAAATGAGCTGTGTAACTTTGAACTTGTTTGACGTCCTCCGTCAATTGTACCAGATAAGAATCCCGCATTGTGCAGCAACATTCCAGAAGAGGGCAGACAAGTGTAGTGTAGGCATCTTCTAAGAGTTCTGCCAATACAGCGAAAACTGTAGTTCGTCTTCCCCACAACATTATCAGTGTGATCATTGCAATTTAAGTTGTTCATAATTGTAATCACAAGGAATTTAGTTGAATTGACAACTTTTAAATTTGTTTGATTTTTTGTGCAACCACAATTTAAGGGATAGTTTTTAATACTGCCTCGAAGACCTTACAATTTTTGTTGTTTAGGATTAATTGCCGCTTTTTGTATGATACAGAATTTGGAATTCGTTTTGATCTTAAGATGAATTTAAGTAGACTGTAAATGATAGCATCATCTGCAAACCACCGAAGAAGGCTGATCAGATTATCATCTAAATAGTTCATGTAGATTCGGGACAGCAGAGGACCTATAACACTTTCTTGGGAAACCCTGGATATCACTTCTGTTTCACTGGATGACTTCCTTTCAGTCTCTACAAACAGTGACTTACAGGCAGGAAATTATGAATCCATTTGCATGACTGAGATGATGCTCCATAGGCATGCGATTTAATTAGAAGTCACTTTTGTGGAACTGTGTCAAAAGTCTACTGCAAATCTAGAAATATGGAATCAACATGAGATCCCCCAAAAACATCACTCATTACTGTGTATAAAGAGCCATTCATAAAACAATGGAAACTGTGGAGTGGAATGTCAACAATATTAGTAAAAGGATAAAATGTTACTCACCATACAAATTGGCCTGTTGAGTTGCGCACATTAACAGTGAAAATACAGTTTTCTTTGAGGCATTTCATAATGTTTGAAAATAGTAAACGTTCCAAAATCCAACAGCAAATCAATGTCAGTGATCAGTGAATTACTTCTATTTCCTTTCTTGTCTATTAATGGGACCTGCCCAACTTTCCCATCTTTGGTACAGATTTTTGTCAGATGAGTGGTTGTATACAATTGCTAAAAATAGGCATATTTCATTTGTGTGCTCTATAAGGAACCTAATTGTTATAAAATCTGGACCAGAAGAGTTGCTGTCATTAAGTGACTTAAGTTTCTTCACTACACTGAGGGTATCTTCTTCTAAATTACTCATGGTGGCCGCTTTTATTAAAAAAATTATTATTATTATTATTATTATTATTCTGGTATGTTGACTGCATCTTCTTTGGCGAAGAAATTTGAAACCTTTTTGAGTAACTCCATTATAGTGTCAGTCATCGGTAACTTATCATTGCTACTGTGCTGTGAAAGTATCAATTGTGTCTTGCTGCTGGTATACTGTTCATACAACCAAAACTGCTTTGGATTTCCTTCCAGATTTTGAGAACGAGGTTCATTAAAAGCATCTCACCTGTTAAGAGTGACTCTCATTGAAGTCTACGCGAAATATCAAATGTCTGTAAAACGTCACCAATATTGGAGAGATTGAGTTCTTTTAAAATCTGGCATACTATTTTTTTTGTTGCTTGTGCAACACTGTCCTGATGTGTTTTGTGTATCATGGGGAGTGTTCTATCTCTTATTAGTTTAGTTGGTGTAAATCTTTCAATTGCTATGAGTGCTATCCGTTAGATGTTTATATAATTAGTTTGAAAGGATTGGAGACTGTCTCTTAAGAAGTTAACAATCAATTTTTTATCTGCATTTTTAAATGATATATTTTGCATTTATTTTTGGCTGATTTTGATGTTAAAGTTTTCAGCTGCTCGACAACAACCTTCTTCTCACTAATTCCAGTACTCGTCATGATACACACTCTATTTATTCAGGGCTATTTGTTGCTAAAAGCTCTAGTATGTTGTCGCAGCCATTTACACTTCAAATGGACTCTTGAAATAATTACTGAAAATAATTTTTATAGAAAGTATTTAATACAATTTAGGATGATCTTTTATGCCTACCCTGAGGTGGAAGTTCATGAAGTGCTCAGGGGCTCAGCATTTGTTTGCTGGGTATGGGCTAGGTGACCCTGGGTGTCCTGAGCTGGGGACTGGTAGGCACCACCAGACTGTTACCTTAAGCTCTGGGCATGCTTCAGTAACCTCTGTGCAGCATGGCGGTGGAACATTGTGTGCCGCAGGGAATGGGGGTGTCTTGGTTTGACCACACTGATCATAAGGATGGTAAAAAAAAAAAAAAAAAAAAAAAAAAAAAAAAAAAAAAAAAAAAAAAAAAAAAAAAAAGCCCACTCCCAAGGTATGTTGCACGCTGATGAGATGTATGGCTCTTGAGGTGGAATGGTCTTTATGGGCAACCTCCGTGGTACCTGCTGCACCTCAGTTATATAAGGCTTAGTCAGGCAAGCGGGGCTCTGTCTGAGTGAATTTTTATTTCCCTAGCCAGCTGCTAGTGGGACCAAGTTCTTTCTTCTCCTTTCTCCCAGCAGAATGGGTAGGTCACTGGTAGGTACCAACGCCCAATCTAACAAGAGGGTTCATGTAGCCAGTCCTCCTGATTCATGGATTACGCAGAGTTCTTCAGTATATAGGAACAGAATGCATGCTACTTGCTAGAATGTATTTCTGATTCTGAAACAGAAAGAGGGCAGCTTTGAGAAGGTTTTACCTTTTTATATACAAAAAGTTTTAGAGGGCATCACAGGTACATTGAAATCACTCAAATGATTACGTAATGGAACACTGTTGATTGAAACTGCAAGTTACCAACAAGTGACCAACTTCCAGGAAGCTAAATGCCTTGGGGAATATGTCATAGAAATGGAGCTCCAGAACACCTTGAATTACCCAGCCATTTATCTTCGTCAGTGCATATATGCACAGGCTGCCCAAACTCTTACAGGAATCGTCACCTTAGTATGTGCGAGTAATGAGTGGATGGGCAAATACCTATTAGGTACATTACATATGTAGATTGTGGACAGTTGAGAACGTGTGTGTCTCACGGGAAGCGTGCAAGGGATAAGTCCCTGAAGTCACCCTATTCATCTGTGTCCTTGGTGGTTCTGCTGGATAGAATGTCTGCGATGTAAACAGGAGATCCCGGGTTCGAGTCCTAGTCGGGGCACACATTTTCAGCTGTCCACATCGAGGTATATCAACAACACATGTCGGCAGCTGAGGGTTTCAATTAATTATCATTTACAGCAAAGGTGTTGTGTCACAGAGAGACCTGGTTGACATTCCCAAGGAGGAATTGGAAGATGAGTGCATTCAAGAAGGGATTGTTGATGTGCAAAATATACTGAATAGGGTGGATGGGATCTTGTAAAATCTGACTCCTTCATCCGTACCTTCAATAGCACAAAACTCTCAGAGTATATCAAGGCAGGCTTCCTTCACCTAAGTGTGCGGTCCTATGTCTCCAACCCAATGCATTCTTTTAAATGTCAGCACTTTAGGCACACCACCTTAGGATGTAAGAGTGAAGCCGCTTGCGGTAAATATGGTAAGGCCGCCCATTATGGAGATGGTTGCCCCTCTTCTGGTATCACGGTTCGATGATTTGGATGGCCTGTCAGAAAGTATGGATTAGATGACAGCCGGTAGGCAGCACCCCTATAACTCGTGACATCTGCTGTTGCCGCTGAAGTGCTGTGTGCACGCCACACCCACCACACCAGCCTATCGTCTCACAGGGACTATAAAGCTGGCAGTGCATGGGCTCAGAAGTCAGTTGTGTTCCAACTGCACTCTGATCTCTTACATTGTACCCATTGTTGTTCAGTTCCTGATTGTGCTATGTCTAGGCTTTCAATTTGATTCACCTTTTGGACTTGCCATTCTGTCGTATCCTTCCATAGCTGTAGTTGTTATCTTCATTGTTGTCCATAGCTGTTGTCTTTTTGTAGTTTTTGGCGACTCACCATCGACCGCCTCGGCCGTTTGTCCTGCGTCTCCAAGTTGTGTCTGATTCCGATTACAAGAATTGGTGATGAGGTAAAAGGTTCATGGTGCATTATGGACGTGAAACTCGTACAGCTCATGGAACAGCAACAGAAACAGCTGCTCCTGCAGCAGCAATTGCAACAGTAGTTCAATCAGCAGTTCCAGCAGCAAACAGACCTTCTGAATCAGTAAATTCAGCTGCTGTCAGACCGATTACAAGGTGCAAGGTTCACAACCCATTGCTACTGTTTTCCCCTCCCAGATCGAGTCCTGCCCACCTATGTCTCCACCATTTAACAATTCCAAGGAGGACTGAGACACGTATTTACAGTGCTTGTAACAGCAAACAGCACTTCACCACTTTTTGGGTTTCTGATGATGCTCTCCAGTGGTTGCTCTTCCTTTCTTGGGATTCCCTGGAGACGTTTTTCTTGCTTAAGAAGTTGGCTCTTCTCTCAAATCCGGTTGCACTCACTTTTGAGGAACTGTGTTTGCTGCTGTTGAACTATTATTCACAGTGGTTCCATGTGGTCACATTGTGCCTCAAGTTCCATCAGTACCACAAGCAAATGGACCAGTCTTTTCGATCGTGGGTAATTGATTTGCAAGGTCTGAGTTGTCATTGTGGTTTTACCTGTGCCTAGCTCACTTGCAAAACCTTAGGTGCCAATTCCCTGATCCATGATGTGGTGGTCCAATTGGTTCCCAATCCAGAAGTTCGCATTGCAGCCCTCAAGATCAACAATCCTTCCTTGAACAACATACTGAAAACTGCACTTTTTTGAGGTTGCGCAGGCAGCAAATGAACATCTTATGGTCTGCCCCAGATTGCTGCGGGTCAATGACCGCCGTGTGGTGGAATTCTTGCAAACCTTCTTCCCCACAGCATCATTGTGATTCATCACTTTCGGACATGTCAATGACTTCTTAGCAGCCAGCCCTGCTGCTTCAGTGCAAACAGTGGGGTCTGCCTTCTTGTCCTGACTGTTGTGTGATGCATCAATGGGCAGACTGCCCCAATTGTTGGGCGCACTGACCCATTGTGGCAAGGATTGATGTCTCTGAACTGTCTGCTATCAGCCATCAGGTCAGTATAACCCCACTCCTAACTTTCATCACGGGACAGTGCATGAACTTCAGAGCATCATTCCACAGGGAAATCCTGACGTCCCAAAATTATTTATTGGTCTCACAAGTGCTCGTCAGGATGTTCGTTTCATAGTTGACACAGAAGCGACGGTTTCCCTGTTCAGTAACCCGACATCGGCTTGTCTGGGTTACCCAGCATTGGCCCCGTCCTCTCGCAAGTTGGTTGCATATGGTGACAGCTCTATTCCCCTCAGAGGTCAGTTCACCACTACAGCAACATATCAGATGGTTACGCGACCTCTAACGCTGTATGTTGTCAACAGTCATTCAGCTGGCAACGTATTCAGCCTGGATGCGTTCTCACTGTTTGGGTTCTCCATCACAGGTGAAGTTCAGATCGTGTCAGACACAGTCCCCTTCCAGGAACTTGGTGATCTTTACGCCTCTTTCGCATATCTGGGGTGTGCCGTCAATTTGGAGGCACATATTTCTTTATGTGCAGATGTGGTGCTCTGTTTCTGTCAAGCACATCCTCTTCCAGCCTCCTTATAGATGGCCATTAAGCTCGAACTTGATTGTATTCATGATGCTGGGGTCACAGATCTGGTCAATACTAGTGCTTGGGTCTCACCCCCAGTCATGGTCCAGAAGCCAAATGGTTCTCTCCATCTTTGTGGAGATTTGAACTTGAAGATCAATGCCCAACCTCTGCTGGAAACCTACCCCATACCTTGTCAAGAGGACCTCCTCTCAAAGCTTGTTGGAGGTGAATTTTTTTCTAAAACAGACCTTCCTGATGCTTGCTTACAGATTCCTCTAGATGAGGAATGACAAAGCATTGTTGTCATCAATATGTCCTTGGACTTATAAAAATACAAGCATTTGCCTTTTGGGATCTCTTCTACTCCAGTGATTTTCCAAAGATACCTGGAACAGTTAATCATGTCCATCCCTTCTTGTACCATTTACCTTGATGACTTAATTGTTACAGGTACTACATGCCGAGACCACCTGCATAACCTATGTACCCTCTTTACTACATTGCATGATGCAGGGCTCAGGTGCCGTCTGCAAAAATGCCAGTTTTTCCAGGAACAAGTGGACTACCTTAGTCACTTGCTCCCCACAGACGGGATTCAGCCCACTGACTGTAATGTTTCTGCTATTGTCTCTCCCGTGTCCCCAAAACCTCCAAGAGTTGCAGACTTTTTTGGGGAAAGTGAATTATTATTCTAAGTTCCTGCTGCAGAGACACTCATTATGCATCCTCTCATTCAGTTGCAGAAGAAAGGTGTTGCATTTTGGTGGTCAGCAGCCTGTGAGCAGGCCTTCACACAGCTGAAGTACATGTTACGTTCTGCACCCTACCTTAGTCCCTTTTCCCTATCGTGCCCTCTTGTTCTGCCCTCTTGTTCTGGCTGTGGACGGTCACCTAAGTCTCAAAAACTCTTGACGTCTGCCCAAATCAGTTACTCCGTGATTGAGAAAGAGGCGTTGGCAGTCATCTTTGCTGTGAAGAAATGAAATAGGTATACATGGTTGTGTACCTATTTGTGACCCAGTTTACTCTCATTATGTACCATAAACCATTAGTGGCACTATTTGGGTCACACTCTTGGGTAACATAACAGACAGCCCAAATGCTTCAGCATTGGGCTCTTTTCCTTAGGTTCTACAATTCAATGTCAAGTACAAACCTAGTGTACAACATGCAAACGCTGATGCCCTCTCACGTTTACCCTCAGGACTAGACCCGGCATTTGACCATGGAGCCCTCGCATTTTCCACATTGATGTGGAATGACAACACACCTTGGATGGGTTTCCCATTACCGCTACTCACTGTGCGACAGACACATGCTGCGACCCTATCTTACAGCATGTCATACACTGTATACTCCATGGGTGGCCTACTTTTCTTTTGAAGCCATGTGCTCCTGAACTGCGGGTCCAGGCTCGCTTCTCTCATCATTTGTCCATTGCTCTGATGTGCTCCTACTGGATGCGGAGGTGGGTATCCATTGTGTTCTCATCCCAACTGTCTTGTGTACTAAAGTCTTGGGACTCTTCCATTGCGAGCTCTGGGATATGTTATGGGTGAAAGCCCTTGCCAGGCAACCTGTCTACTGGCCAGGACTGAACAAGGACATGGAGGCTGTGGTATGCTGCTGTTCTGCCTGTGCTCACCATCAGGGTGCCCCGCCTCAGTCTTCGCCTCCTCACCTACTCCCCATCACTCTTGGGATCACATTCATCTAGAATTTGCTGGTCCCTTCCTCGGCTCGATGTGGCTTATTGTTGTGGACATTTATTCAAACATTCAGCATGGAGTCCACCACCACAGCTGCCACACTTAAAGCCCTTCTGCAGATTCTTGCCATTGGAGGGCTTCCCCACACCATCATAACTGTCATTGGCCCCCAGTTCACAGCTACAGCTTTTGAATAGTTCTGCGCTGCTAATGCCATCAAACACCTGTGTAGGTGACCATTTCAACCCTCCTCCAGTGGCGAAGTGGAGCGGATGGTGTGCAAATTTAAGCAACAAATGTTGAAGGTCTTGGGTGAATCTACCACGAAAGAAGCACTCATGAAGTTCCTGAGCGCTGAGAAGTCCATCTCTGTCCATGACTGCAGCCCAGCAGAACTCCTCCATGGTTGACTGTTGTGTACCCTCCTTCATCTCCTGGCATCCCAACCTAAGGAACCCCAGACCTGACGTGCTGGACAGTAACCTCCTGATTCGGCTGTTTGGACATGTTCTTATGGGGCAAAACCCTCCTTGATGACAGCTATGGTAGTGTTCACTCATGGATGGCGCCTTACAACAGTTGATACCCTGAAAGACTTGGAGCATTGGAACTTGAACCAACTTCATCCCCACATCCAGTTCTACCCCTCCAGTAGTGGATTGCTCTGAGTTGGAGTTGCCGCCCTCCCATGTCCCTCCATCTCACAAGTACCATGTGCACTCCAGGACACTGTTGGCAGCTCCCATAGGCACAGGTATGGAGGTTGAGACATTACCACAACCTCTGTCTGCTCCAGGGTCATCCCCCACTGCAGTTCCCTGGCACAGAGCTCGAAGTTTCACATTTGTTCTCGCAACTGGTGGCCTCCACTGCCGGGACACCACCTGTTCACCTCCCAAAACATCGGCCAGGGCGTTTCAGGCCTTATGTGTCCATTTTGGGGGGGAGAGTCGGATATTCCAGTCTGACAATTTAGACAGCCTGCCAGAAGGCGTGGACATAGAGGACAACTGCAAGGCAGTGCCCCTATAACCTGTGACCAAGCTGTCACTGCCATAGTGCTGTGCACAGGCCACGCCTGCTGCACTGGCCTATCGATGCTCAAAGGGACCCTATTAAGCTGGCAATGCAGGGACTCAGAATTCAGTTGTGTTTCGACTGTGCTCTGGTTGCGTATGTCATACATATCATTGTTCGTTTCATGATCTTTCTATGTCTAGGCTTCTGATTTGGTTCACTCTTCAGACTTGTCATTCTGTTGTATCTGTCTATAGCTTTAGTTATCATCTTAGTTGTAGTCGATAGCTGTTGTCTTTCTGTGGTTTTGGCGAGTCACCATCCACGCCCTCAGCTGGTTGGCCTACCTCTCCGAGTCGTGTCGGATTCCAGTTACAAGACCTCTCCTCCAAAGTGTGTAAATTGGTCAATGTATCACTGTGTCTGGAGTATGGACTGCAGTGTCTTCTTTGAAGGAAGGAAGATATAGGAGATTAAAACTTCAAAAGGCCAAGATGATCTATAAGGCCATTTTTTGCTTCAGCTCTTAAAAAGTCTTTTTTGACAGTCAACACTTCTACACAAATGAAGGTTGCCATTTTCAACACTATTACCTTTGTTTCTCAGTGCATTTGTCGACTGCAGTTGTTTCAGAGCCCATAGCTCTCATGCAAGCATCAGCTAAAGCTACAGTTGCCACCATTGTGGAGCTACAAAGACAGAGTAAGATAAAAAAATCTGTCACTGCCTGCACAGTTGCTGTGATAGGTTCTAGAAAGCCCTCCCGGATCAAAAAAGCAAATGAGACATTTCCACCATAGGCAAAAACAGGTGGTAGACTGTCAGGTAACGTTGATGTTATTCAATTTCATGGTTCTACTGCTTCTGCTTCAGAGGAGATGGACAGTGAAGACTTCCCTGGGGAACCAAGGCTGAACCTCCACCTGTTGCGGGCTCTCCACTCTGGTGAAAAGAAAGGGTGAAAGTGCAACCCCTGTGATAAATGGCTCCCATACTACAGTGGAATGTTTATGGGTTCAGGACTCATGTGGAGGAACTGAAACTCCTGGCATAGGCACACCCCCCTGTGCTTGTGTTTTCAGGAGAAACCTTTCAAAGCCACTGATGCCCCTGTGCTATGGGGTTGTGCCTTCCACCAATAGGATGAGCTGACTAGGGAAAGAGCCAAGGGTGAGGTTGTTGTATTTGTCAATAACACACACCACTCTTCTGCTCTGTCTGTGGTTACTGACCTACAAGTAGTAGCCATTGCTGTTCATGTGGGTCAGAAGGTCACTATCTGCTCCCTGTATCACCTCTGCAGAATGTGATGGGCTGAGGCTCTTGCAGGGCTTACTACACAACTGCCCCACCTATTTCTGGTACTGGATGATTTCAATGCCCATAATGTAGTATGGGTTTCAAACTATACCTACCAGAGGGGTTGAGTTTTGGAGAACCTCATTCTGTATTAGGAGCTGTGCATCCTCAACGCAGGACCACTCATTTCTCAGCTGCTACTGAGTCATTCTCAGCCATCGACCTCTCCTATTGCTCTGCAGCCCCTTCAGACTCAGCATAGCAGGAAGCAACTGATGATCTTCATTCCAGAGAGTGTGGACCACATTACATGAATGATCCATCATGCTGCTGACATGTCCATCCCCAAGTCTTCAGGTTATCGTAGGAGGCAACATGTACCTTGATGGACTGATGAGTGTTGTAAAGCAATCTGGGATAGGCACGCGATTCTTCTATGGTTTAAATGCTGCCCAACAGCAGCCAGCCTACAGCCTTTCAAGTCACGAGAACCAAGACTCTGTGCATAATTAAGGACAGCAAGAAAAACTCATGGCAAGTTTCCTGAACTCTATCGACAACCATTAGAATTCTTCGACAAAAGCATGGGAAGCCATCAGGAGGATTTCATAAAAACACAGTTGTTTACCAATTGCAGCAATGCTGAAACGGGGATGTCACCAAACAATGCGTAGAGACATCACTCAGACAAGGACAGAGCATTTTGCAATGACTGCTGCCAGTGCCAATCAGGATCTGGCATTTTGCTGCTACTGTACAAATGTTTCAAAGAGTTTTGAAAAGACATTTAAGGCGATGACTGTCCTGGACACCCGAGCACTTCAGTTACTTATGACAATGCAGAAAAAGTAAAGAACACGTTTCTACAAAAGTGCTGAATCATCATGAGAGAGGTTGCTGATGATGTCAGCATAATTTTGAACAAAAACCCTGTCATGTAGATATTGCTCAGGAACTGCTTAATGAAGTTGACAACACTCCAGAGCTTCTAAAGAAGGTTATAAAACGTAAAAAAAGATGGGTATGTGAGTATGGCATTGAAAGTAAGGCCCAGTCATCCCAATGGAAATTGCCTGAAGAGCCAAGACTGCCAAAAATTTGACAAGTTCAATCATATGTGTAGTTTCTTGTCACTGTTTTCTTTGATTTCAATGTGATAGTGCATCATGAATTCCTGTCTTATGGTTGTACGGATAATAAGGAATACTACCTGGAAGTTATGTGCCATTTGTGTGGAGCAATACTGTAAAAATTATCAGAATTGTGGCAAAACCGCTGGTGGAAATTCTATCATGATAATGCTCCCACTCACACCTGAATGCTTCTTCTTGATTTTTTTTTTTCAAAAAACAAAACCATTATGTTGCCTCAGCTACAGTATTCACCAGAAAGGGCTCACCGTGACTTCTTTCTATTCCCGAAGCTGAAGAGAACCATGAAAAGATGTCGTTTTGCCATCACTGATGATACAAAAACAGAATTGCTGAAGGAGCTGAACACTATAATGAAAAGTGAGTTAAAAGTGCCTTCAAGATTGGAAAAAGTGCTGGCACAAGTGTATTTTATGTGAGGGAGATTACTTTGAAGGGGACAAAGTTGATTTTGGGAATAAATAAAAATTCCTGTTATAAATAAAAATTCCTGTTACTTTTTGATCCCACCTTGTATATTGCAACACAAACTCGAATATTGATATAGTCAACATGAAAAATGTGTTCAATTTGATTTAATTTGATTAATACAGGGAAACAAAAACAGCAGTGGTCTTAGTCCACTGTTGCCCTCTTTGAAACTGAATCTGTTGTGTGGTTTCGCTCCCTGAGGTAGTAGTAAAGCCGACCGGTACCCTTTAGCTGGAGACTCATTACTAGTTCCTTACTAGACATGATTTCTTCAGGCTCTACTGAGCTGAGTATTCTGTGTCTTGTGCCCTCCATGGCTTTGCACTGGAAAATTAGATGTGGCACAGTTTCATCCTCCTCACCACACAGTCTCCAGTTAGAGTCTTCTTTCTCTATACCCATCATGTGTAGGTTTTTCGTAAAGTTTGCATCCCATGCTAGTCATGAGTTCTACCATGAGTTTAATCTGTTCCTGCTCAAGTTCAGGATTATAGAATTTCTCTTGAAACATTGCTTCAGCACCATTAGCTTGCCCTGTTCTTGTTTTTGATTTGTAGTCTAATACTGTACATGTTGCCTCGTGATCCAGCTACATAGTTTTGGTTTTATGGTCACCTTAGTGATAGTTAGGACAGGTTACGGTCCAGTAAGTGGAGTCATCATGCTACAGGTTATGGTCCAATAAATGAAGTCGTGCTAGTCCTGGCCAGTCTATCAGCATGGTCATCACCACTAATTCCTGAGTGACCAGGGACCCACAGCAGGTTTACCCTGATACTATCCCCTAGTCTCCCAAGACCATCATGGCATTCTGCAATAATCTTTGATCTCACTGCAGGGGCTGACAGAGATTTCAAAGCTGTTTGGGTGTCTGAATAGTTGTAGATGCTACGATTATTGTGTTTAAATTAAACATGAAGTCTTAGGATCTGGGTGTTTAAAACAAATTCACCAACACATGATTTTTCTCAGATATGAAGGAAGTACCAATGGCTTAAATATATAATTAAAATATGAAATGCGTTGATTGTGTACTTAACTGGTTTAGTGGCACCTTCTACACTAGCATGCCAAAGGTGCACACTATAAGGTTAATGTATCCAACTAAAACAACGAAAAATATGGAGTACAACAAAGCACATCTTCCAAATGAGACAGCTAACAATGTACCAATCGTTCTTGTCCTTTTCGTAAAGTCTAACCATAGTTCTTAGGTGCAGCTGGGAACTTTGAACATTAGGAACATGAAGACCTGCCCTATGATCATGACGCATTCTTGAGAAAAAGTCCATTTGGACATCGCATAGACCATGAGATTGTGACAATGCGACTAAAACACAAGGATCCATCAGTACTGCTATATGAGGCATACTGACTGGATCCCTGTCCCTCTTCAGAACAGTGTGTTGTTGTTTTATGAGGAGGAAGCAGCAGAGCTGCATGCTGTGCATCATACACTATGTTGTAGTTACTCTAGTCACTGGCTGGCTAGATACTAGCCACAGATTCGAGTCCCATTCTTCTGCAGTTGCTTATGGTTTAACATTTCTGAATTATGGAAGGTTCTACGAAGTATTGTCATATTGAATATTGTAATTTACCTCTACATGTGTATAAATAGGAACAATCCCTGCTGAAGCCAGCAGTTCAGCTATATCTGTACTTCCCTGTGTGCTCAGTGAATGTTATTTTGTTTTGATAACCATGCTGTTGCAGCAGACACTCAATTCTGGATTCTACACGACAGTACCATACTATGCACATTATGCGTTTTAGACAGGTACGTGCCGAGTAAAACTGTGAGGGACGGGAAAAACCCACCGTGGTACAACAACAAAGTTAGGAAACTACTGCGAAAGCAAAGAGAGCTCCACTCCAAGTTTAAACGCAGCCAAAACCTCTCAGACAAACAGAAGCTAAACGATGTCAAAGTTAGCGTAAGGAGGGCTATGCGTGAAGCGTTCATTGAATTCGAAAGTAAAATTCTATGTACCGACTTGACAGAAAATCCTAGGAAGTTCTGGTCTTAACGTTAAATCAGTAAGTGGCTCGAAACAGCATATCCAGACACTACGGGATGATGATGGCATTGAAACAGAGGATGACACGCGTAAAGCTGAAATACTAAACACCTTTTTCCAAAGCTGTTTCACAGAGGAAGACCACACTGCAGTTCCTTCTCTAAATCCTCGCGAAAACGAAAAAATGGCTGACATCGAAATAAGTGTCCAAGGAATAGAAAAGCAACTGGAATCACTCAATAGAGGAAAGTCCACTGGACCTGACGGGATACCAATTCGATTCTACACGGAGTACGCGAAAGAACTTGCCCCCCTTCTAACAGCCGTGTACCGCAAGTCTCTAGAGGAATGGAGGGTTCCAAATGATTGGAAAAGAGCTCAGATAGTCCCAGTCTTCAAGAAGGGTCGTCGAGCAGATGCGCAAAACTATAGACCTATATCTCTTACGTCGATCTCTTGTAGAATTTTAGAACATGTTTTTTGCTCGCGTATCATGTCATTTCTGGAAACCCAGAATCTACTATGTAGGAATCAACATGGATTCCGGAAACAGCGATCGTGTGAGACCCAACTCGCCTTATTTGTTCATGAGACCCAGAAAATATTAGATACAGGCTCCCAGGTAGATGCTATTTTTCTTGACTTCCGGAAGGCGTTCGATACAGTTCCGCACTGTCGCCTGATAAACAAAGTAAGAGCCTACGGAATATCAGACCAGCTGTGTGGCTGGATTGAAGAGTTTTTAGCAAACAGAACACAGCATGTTGTTATCAATGGAGAGACGTCTACAGACGTTAAAGTAACCTCTGGCGTGCCACAGGGGAGTGTTATGGGACCATTGCTTTTCACAATATATATAAATGACCTAGTAGATAGTGTCGGAAGTTCCATGCGGCTTTTCGCGGATGATGCTGTAGTATACAGAGAAGTTGCTGCATTAGAAAATTGTAGCGAAATACAGAAAGATCTGCAGCGGATAGGCACTTGGTGCAGGGAGTGGCAACTGACCCTTAACATAGACAAATGTAATGTATTGCGAATACATAGAAAGAAGGATCCTTTATTGTATGATTATATGATAGCGGAACAAACACTGGTAGCAGTTACTTCTGTAAAATATCTGGGAGTATGCGTACGGAACGATTTGAAGTGGAATGATCATATAAAATTAATTGTTGGTAAGGCGGGTACCAGGTTGAGATTCATTGGGAGAGTGCTTAGAAAATGTAGTCCATCAACAAAGGAGGTGGCTTACAAAACACTCGTTCGACCTATACTTGAGTATTGCTCATCAGTGTAGGATCCGTACCAGGTCGGGTTGACGGAGGAGATAGAGAAGATCCAAAGAAGAGCGGCGCGTTTCGTCACAGGGTTAGTTGGTAACCATGATAGCATTACGGAGATGTTTAATAAAAACAAGTGGCAGACTCTGCAAGAGAGGCGCTCTGCATCGCGGTGTAGCTTGCTCGCCAGGTTTCGAGAGGGTGCGTTTCTGGATGAGGTATCGAATATATTGCTTCCCCCTACTTATACCTCCCGAGGAGATCACGAATGTAAAATTAGAGAGATTAGAGCGCGCACGGAGGCTTTCAGACAGTCGTTCTTCCCGCGAACCATACGCGACTGGAACAGGAAAGGGAGGTAATGACAGTGGCACGTAAAGTGCCCTCCGCCACACACCGTTGGGTGGCTTGCGGAGTATCAATGTAGATGTAGATGTAGATGAGACCATTTAACCAACTGTCATCTAAAGACCTCCAGGTGGCTAACCACAGCCTGCAAATCAAAACATTTCCAAATTGGTTGTTATACTTTTAGTTGCAGCTTACAATTGTTGACACACAATAGTAGAATGTGGTAGAAGTAGTGACACCAAATGCAAATAATTATTTTTGTTCATCTTTTTTTAAAACTTTACACAAAGTTTGATTCTGTGTCTGAAGGTCTGTGCTCCAATCCATGGGTTGTCATAGAATTATTTCTGTGACTTTTTCCTCAGGAAATGTTTTAACGCATGTGAAGATAATCAACTAGATATCATTCTACATAAAATTTGAGATCTATTCATTCATTCATGCATTGTGTTCTGAAAATTCTATCATGAGGGAGGGAGGACCTTCAGGGGTGTGGAG
Organism: Schistocerca serialis cubense; assembly: GCF_023864345.2. Classification (NCBI taxonomy): domain Eukaryota; kingdom Metazoa; phylum Arthropoda; class Insecta; order Orthoptera; family Acrididae; genus Schistocerca; species Schistocerca serialis. Next base: position 308,777,838 of record NC_064638.1, read on the forward strand.
TCAGTCAAGTCATACATTAACTGGCAGAAGCAATAGGTAGTCTACCTCTGCCTCTGTAAAATGTACTATCAACAAATAATGACTAGTACTAATACCCTTATCGTTTACTGAGTGACCCAGGTTTCAGGTCAGACCAAGGAAATGGCACACACTTCCAATAAGAACATTCCTCAGAAAGAACTGTGGTGTTTAATATACTCTTTGTGTTGTCAGTTTTACTTTGCTCCCCTCACTTAATCGCCACAAGCCCCCACTTCCTGCCTTTTCATTTCTCTTCCTACCCCTTCATTCTCCTCTCTCCCCCTGCATCTCTCCCTTTCTTCTCATTTCTAGTGAATGAAAAGGTGACACATTGGTTAAAACACTGTACTTGTACTCATGAGAGTGAGTTTTGCAATCCTATACAGCTATGTTGTTTCACGTTTCTCAAAATTACTTACAGTGAATACAATAATAAAGCGATGGTTAATGTCCTCCTGCAACTTCATGTGTATGAGGCCATGGTCTGAAGCCTTAACCATCCTTCCTTCATTGCCTTTTCTTTCACTGTCTTGCTCCTTGTAAGTCTTAAAGCAGTTTCTGATTAAGATCCATAAATGTATGACTTAAGATTTTATCTTAACAAAAGTGCAATTCTAACTTGCAGATGGAGACATTAAGGATTTAAGAACGTATGAAGGAGAAACACCACTTTTCTTGTCTGTTAATCCAGAATCTAAACTTGATGTAATGAAAATTCTTTTGAATCACTCAGCAAATGTGAATCTTGGCAACAATGAAGAGTTCACACCATTACATAAAGGTAAAGTTTGAGCAAAGTATCATATGTGTGTTTCTGCTGTACTTCTTGATTTATTATGTTTTGATTTTTGAAAGTGATCTTCAGCTTGTTCACCTGTCTCCCTTCACACTGAAGAAGAATCATCAATTTCATTATTGTCACCCTTCATTTTATTTTAACTAAATGAGTAATAAATTTTGCCTTGGATTCAGTTTAATTAAATATTTTTTATTGAGTAATATCAGTTGGAGTATTATGTGATGAATTTGTAACTCCATGTACAATCTATCTCCTTTATGTGCCGGCCGCGGTGGCCGAGCGGTTCTAAGCGCTTCAGTCCAGAACCGCGCTGCTGCCACGGTCACAGGTTCGAATCCTGCCTCGGGCATGGATGTGTGTGATGTCCTTATGCGTATATGTGAACTTAACCTTGTAATCAATCTAGCAGTCGAACTAAAGACAGTTCTTATAATGATTTTCCACTTGTTTTTCATCATTTACGTTCTTGCATGCATCCTCCTTGCTCTCCAAGGTACTGTCAACCATGACACCCAAAAAACAAGCACTCTGCCACAGCAGGGGGAGAGGTTTGCTCGCATTTGCACCTTGATGATGCCTGGAGCTGATGTGACGTACACTTCATCAGCACCCACATAAAATGAGAGCATGCACAATGGGATGATCTACACTTAGTAACAACCTAAGCCATGTTTTCACTTCTCATGAATATCTTTTGCCTAAGAGAATAAGAGTGAAACATGTCATTCCGAAGAATCCCATTTAACACCATGTGGTTCTAATTTTTTAATCATATATTTTATGACTTTAGGTTTTTGCCATGGTTTGATGTTTCTTTTATTTTGTTTGTGTGTGTAAAAAATGAAAGCATAATTAAACCAATGTGTATATTACAATCATTAGATGAAGGAATATACTGAAACCCCATTCTGGAATTTCACTGTAGGCTACCACTTGTTTTATAGACAGTATATGGCAGAAAATTATTGTGGCTATGTGCTGCACCACTATTAACTTGTTGTGTATAAGTTTTACATTCATAGTGCGGAAATGGTAACAGTGCCCGTTTGCTGGACAAATTAGCCTGAATCTTTGCCTGTCAGAAACTTAAACTCTGTTTTCCTTATCTTCTGTATAGAGAACTTCATTAATTTTATGTTATTTATAAACAACAACAAAAAAAGACTGGCTCAAAGAATGTGCATTGTCAGATATGTAGTTTATTAGTAACTTTTACAGTGTAAAAAATACAACACTGGGCAATCATTACAAATAATTAAATCCAGATGGTGTGTGCTTGGCAATACATGTAATTCAGCAAAGATAGGAACACAGTGAGGGGTAGATTATAACTTTCTAAGCCCCACCACTGATATTTGTTGTACAAAGTCAATTATGTGTTAATAAGACTGGAGGTTTGCCTGTTTTCATGTCACTAAATGAGGTGGTGCATTGGTTTAAACTGTCATCTCACAGGATGAGTTAGCTAACATTGAGATGTTTTGTGATGTCACTTCCTGCTATTTCATGTCAATAAGCCATTGTGTCATTGAAACATAAAATCAAGTTCTGTGATATTTTGACAATGTGCCACGTGAAGTAGAACCAATAAGAAGCAAGAACACTCTGTACGTCAATGCAGAACTTGTGAGATGCAATATTGTATTAGTCGTGTTTAGTTTAAGCCCATATTTCATGGGCTTTGTGTTATAACCTATTACTGTATACTGTTTCTAAGCACTAGCCCATTGACTCTCTCAAGAACATTTCATTATTGGTACTTCTTGTTTCAATAAAATAGGAAACGTCATACTGATGGTTGAAAAATTTCCGTATTCGATTGCTTTCATGTTACAACTCACATATTAAGAAAAGTATGCTACTGTAAGGCATCTGTGCTTTTAAGTTTTGTTAAAATCATGTCCTTCTTGGTAAGATTTGTTGTAATTAAAATGTCAATTAATAACATAATCAGTGATTAAAGCGTTCACAGAACTGTAACATGTACAGGGTCGCTGAAGGCAGAACGTCAGTGTTTAGGGGTGCTATGTTGCAACACAGCGTATAGTAGGTTCACATCCTGTTGTAACCAGATGTTTTTCTTTGTCTTCACATTTTGTAAAAGGCTGTGGGACATTATTATTAAATTAATAGAGACAATGTCTCTGATGTTTGATGTTATGCAAATATAGGTGCGCCCTCTGTCAGGAGTGAATTTGTTTGATTTTGTGAACTTTTATAAGCTGGTGTCATTACTGATTCTTCATGTCTATTTCCTTTTTGCCTTATTACATATTCATGCATTATTGAAGTTTTTATTTATGTGCACTACAGGCAGAACAACGTGTCTAGAATATCGATAAGGGAGGAGGAAATGCGTGTTTCAATAGAGCTAATGTAGGAATTTTATGCCCAAACATTTCTGTAAAAAAACTGCATGGTTTGTGCGTCATATAAAGTCAACAACTGCCACTGGAGAGCACTAAGAGCACAAAATCATGGTGAACCAGCTCATCCAGTTTGCTGAAGTCACCATGTCTCCTGACCTTTGATTTCCCATTAGCATCTGTATCAACATAAGCTGCCTCATCCCATGTGACAACTGCTTAAGACATGGCTGTCCTATTTGGAAGGACTAGGCTTCTGGTGGCTCACTGCATTTGTAAGACTAGCTGTGGCTTTTCAGTAAAGAAGGTTCTCTTTCTTCACTGTTTTTCTTTTTTCCTCATTTCATGAGTGAGTGCATTATTTCTATCTAGTTGCTTTGAGATCGGTCTTCAGTCCTTCATGTTGTGTGTATCCAGTTTCTGGAATCATCTAATGAGTGTCATCTGACAACGAAAGACCTTGTAGAGTAAATGTGTATGCAATTTGAGACTTCTCCAAGGTACATGAGTTTGAATTTTTCTTTCAGCTATTCTTTGAAAGCATTCTTCAGTCACAGATTTAATAGTAATCAGAGTAGCACCCACGTAAACTGTAATGGGATTTTCCCCCCAAGGGATCAGCAGTTGATTTCTTAACATTCAGACTTGTCAGAATCTTGTCCAGCTATGACTCCGTTGTTTTAAATCATAAACTATGATTTTTAATAGTAGTAATTGAATCACATTCTTGAATTTACATAGAAAATTCTTCATTGAAGACATACTGAAGAAGTGCTGTGACTGTGTGTAAATGATAGTATGGCATAGTCCATATCAATTCAGGCAGGCTAGGAAAATATCTTACCTTTATAGTCATGGATGTTATTGAATTTAGCATATATTAAAATGTAGGACTATGTAAGGAACACATATTCTTTTGTTTTCTTCAAAAAAGTTTCTGCTCCGAGATACAGCTCTCCAAAGATGGCACTGCACATATCATTTTGAAGATGTGAATTTTGGAAAAAATTTTAAAATGCTGTATCTCTGGAACAGTTCTAGATATTTTATTGGTTTTTTTTTATTTGAAAGATAATTGCATTATGATTACAAAGAAATCCTCCATTTGGCTTATCTGTCAAAGTTCTTTTACTAAAGCATTCTGAACTTTTTGTACAGTTTATGGAAGAATTTTTTTTTTTTTTTTTTTTTTCCAGAAATGCTAATCCATAAAAATTTGATCTTTTTTCTGTTGATTGGTACCATATAGTCCTACATTCCTTAAAAAGGAGAGCTTCTGATTTTAGGTTAAATAGGTTTTATAAACAATTGAAATTTTTACCATGCATAAAACCTGTTTTGTTATCATGTTATTACATAACAGCCTCATAAAAGTCAGAACCTAGCCTTATTTAACATAATTTTAGTTTTGAAAGATGAGTAAGAGACCCTTTTTCAAGCATTTTAAATGGTTCCGAAATGTATGTGAAAGGTCCAAAGACTTAAAGGTTTCAATTTATACAGCTTCTGTGCGCTATGTTTTGTATTGAAATTAGCCAGTCATTGAACTAAAAATGTGTTCCACTGCTTCAGTATCTTCCTTTGATACAGAGCAGTGCCTTCCTGTTGAACCAATAGGAACTGGAGCACTTACAGTCTTCAAAACATTGTGAACAGGAAGTGAGCTCTGATGGCATTGTTGCTGTCCTTCAGCTGGAAATTTATATCCAGCAGCTGGGCCATGTGGTAGCATAGAGTTCACCACAGTTTCATTTAACTCATGACTGGGGTCTATAATCTCTGCAATCCACCAGTCACAGTCACACACGTGCCACAAACATCCCCCTTCTCAGGTTGTGAATCAGAATATTATCTTGCTGTTTCTGAGGTGTTGGCCGAATGAACAAAATTTCTTCCTTCTTGCTCTTTAAAGTGTGTGCAGTATGAGTTCACACATCATTTTGAGTCCAAAAATGTGTCTTCTGAATTTCTTTCACAGGAGTATTTTGTTTGGACCATTCTTATTTTTTCTGCTCACAGAATTCTTTGATTTCCTCTTTGGACAGAAGAATGAGGGCTGTGGGTGTATAAGATTTCACGACTCTCAGCATTCTGAATCACAACTGTATTTGGTCTGGAAAGATTATGTTTTGTAGCATGGCGCTTCAGTAGGCTTCCTACACCATCACAAGGCCCCTTCCTGTGACCAGTAGCACTGTATACCCAGTCAGCTGGCACAAGCGACTTACTCAATTTGAACAGCTGGTAACGATTTTTAAAATGACTTGGAGTACCATAAGAAATAATGATGATCCTCTCTGCCCCTGTTTGCAGTTGAAGAATTTTGTGCGTTGCTTGCAAAGCATGTGCTGAGCCATGTCCTGTGTCATGTCCACCCCAATAGCTGAATGGTCAGCTTGATGGACTGCCATCCTAAGGGGCCCAGGTTTGATTCCCGGCTGGGTCGGGGATTTTCTCCACTCAGGGACTGGGTGTTGTGTTGTCTTCATCATCATTTCATCCCCATCCGGCGCGCAGGCCGCCCCATGTGGAGTCGAATGTAATAAGACCTCCACCAAGGCGGCCGGACCTGCCTCGTAAGGGGCCTCCCGGCCAATGACGCCAAACGCTCATTTCATTTCCATGTCCTGTGTCATCACTTATAACTGCAACACTTGTGATCTTCGTTTGAAAATCGGTCACTCCAGCAAAAACTGAAACCAATCATTGCTTCAGTGATATCCTTGTACTTGTGGGAGAATTAAGACCAGTTCTCAGCAAAATCACAGTGAAACACTAAAAATAGTTCTACAACCTGTACACACCCTTTCACTTCTGCAATGTGTTGTTGTTGCAATTTCTTCAGATGCTGGTGAGTTATTGCTTTCACTGACCATTTACGAAGATCATTAATGAAACTGTCAAAGGCAACAATTTTCTTAATTAGTTTATTTTCCTCCCATGTCACATATGTAATTTCTGCATAGTTGTCTGCTACATCTTCCAGGCCAAGTGTCTGTAAAGATAGTCCTGCTTTTCCAGGGTAGTCACCACATTCTTGAAACAAACAAATCTCTCGCTTTTCCTCACAGACTACTAATGACTTCACATGCCCAAGCAAGATGTCATATGTCACATGCTCCAGTAAGTTCTTCAAAGTTACCACACAAAGTTCAAAACTCCCACTGTACACACATAAACAGACATTTCTAGGTGGGTGTGGAACTACCCACTTAGGTCATAGTGCATAAAATTTTGATCTTCCAATATGTGAAGTTGTATAGTTACTCTTATAAATTGCAAAAGTTTCTTTAATACTGCAAGTCATGTATTCCTTCACTTTCACAACTTTTTGTCCTTCAACTGTTACAGTTATAGTGTCTTTTGTGTTGGCACTCTGGCGAGAACAGTCCCATTTATCTTCCAGATAAAATGACTGCACTATTTGAACTTGAGCTGCTTCTACAGGACGACCACAATAGGGATCTGGTCTTCTAAAGACTCCTTTTACAGACCTCACATTTCTTGATATGTCTACCATGTGCTTTGATACCAATGGAACATGATTCAAAGTTGTTTTCTTTGAAAATGTCTCTGGAATAATAGTTAAAATGTGCACATTTTCACTGTAGGATGTGCAATATTCAATGGCCGAGTGCAAAGTTCCTGGCAAGAGGTGCAAGAGTGCTTTGGTTCATTTTCTTCTGAAGGTGGAATTTCTACTTTGAAGAGTGTAGTCAATTTTGCTGTAGTGTATTCATCCATAGCTTTAGTAATTTCTTTGGGCTTTCTTAATGCATAGAGTTTATGACTCAGCTTCACTGACCAGCATTTCTTAACAGGACTAAACCTACCTCTGTAGTTGACTGATTCAGGTTATTTAATTCTTGCTCTATTGATGCAAAATCTGCATCATCTGCACCATAGGAGGCTTCACCTTGTTCAGATGCTATCATTGTTGTTATTCTGTCAAAACATTTAGAACACAAAAAGTTGTCAGTGGAAACATCTGAAACAGAGTCTTCAAAAGAGAACACTTATTCCCAACCTAAACAAAGTCTATTTTTTTTGTTTGTCTTAAACGTCGTCTTTTATAGATATGCAACTAGTCAACTCACTTCACTCTCCTGTGGCCCCAGTCAGAAGACTTTTCAAATAGTCTTTTTCACAAAACACACTGCAACTGTGTCAACTGGAAAATTCCTCACGAAAACGCAGAACTCACTGGAAGGTCTCAGATTTCTTAGAAACCTCTTCAGTAAACAAATTAACACTGAACAACTACAATACAGAAACCTGTAATGAACAACCACTTCAAAGAAACTGACAAGAAACTGCAACAAAGTGTAAGAAATATCTGTAACAGTGAAAATGAAAAGAAATAACTGAAACAAAGAAAGTGATAAGAAATAACTGCAACAAAGACAATAGATATAAACATTGTAACAAAGAAATTAGTAAGAAACAACTTCAGTGATGACATACATTACCCTTGAAAGTAAAAAAAAAAAAAATGATTTTTTAAAATAAAACCTGTCCAACTTAAAAGTGGAAGCTCTCTTTTACAGAGAGTATAGTACTACCTGGTACCAATCAACATAAAAAAATCTGACTTTTCTGGATTTGCATTTTTTTTTAATTTCTCTAAATTAAAAAAAAAATTCAAAAAGCAACAGTAAAAAAAGCTTTGACAGATATGTCCAAAGTGAGGATACCATTGTAATCATGAAGCAATTATATTTAAAATAAAAAAAAAACTCTAACAAAATATTTAGAATTGTTTCCGAAATTCACATCTTCAAAACAGTGTTCGCAGTGTCATCTTTGGAGGCCTGTATCTCGGGGCAGGAATTTTTTTTCGATAAAACAAAATAATATGAGTTTCTTACTCACTCCTGAGTTTTAACATATGCTGAATTGAATAACATCCCAGACTATGAAGGTAACCCCCTTGCTTGAAGTGATGTGGATTATGCCATATAAATATCAAACCTGGCAGCTAGTGTGAACAGAATTCTGAGTATATTTTACTTAATCACTAATTCACTGTCTTAGGATAGAAGTATCACTTCCCACATTCAGTTTTCCCAGTGCCGTATTAAGTCTTCTTCTGTACTTCTAGCCATTTGTCAGAATCTCATAGGTGTAGTGCCTCTTTCAATGTTGATGGATCTGAATCAGATGAAGGTGTAGAAGAAAAAGAAACTTACTCATCTACTGGATTCATTGAGTTGGTTCAAGATCTTCTCTGGGACTGAACTCTTTTAAGCAGTTTTTATGGGTGCTTGTCTTTCATAAATTATTAGTTGTTCCATTCGATGATCCTACATCCGATTCAACTTATTCTGGTCCTGCTGCTGTTATTTCATCCTCCTCATTACCCACAAATGTGTTAAATATTCAGTTCTGTTCTAGTTAATGATCAGAATCAATATCTCTCTCTTGATCATGATGTTGTGACTGATAAGCAATGTTTGACTGGACTCAAATCTTGTGGAACATTTCATCTTTGAGAATTACTTGATTTTCCTTTATTACTTTCAGATGAGTTGGTTCAGGTAAAAAGTATGCTTTACTCTTTCACAGTATTGTTGAAGTATTTACTGGTGTTTATGTGGCCTCCTTGGTCTTCAGAAGGGGGAGATCCACTGTAACACTAAATTCATGTAGATGTAAAACAAATAGTTTTTCTTATCCATGAATCTTTGGTTGTCACCTTGTACAGGCTTCATAGACATTCTGTTTGTAAGATATACTGCTACAGAGACTGCTTCTCTCCAGAACTTTGCAGGATAAGTTGACTTCATGGCATAGTCATTGTGTTTCTTAACTGTGATCTATAAATAATGCTTTACTGCCTTAATTTTGCTCTGGACTGTGTAGTTTTAAGATGTCAGACAATCTTTCTTTTGGAAAATTTGTAGCTTCTCGTTTATAAAGTGTATTTATTGTCAGTCTGTAATTTAAGATTCTCTTTTCACCTGACCACTTTCTCAGTAAATTACTTCTCAGCTATGGAATAGTATTGCCTCAGTTTTAGAACTCCTATGTACTTTCATCTTCAGAACCCATTCCTTGTGGACATCATTAACTTTGGATGAATTAACCTATATTGAGGGATCTATGGCATTGTTGCTTAGTTCTGTAACCCACAACTAACCAATCAATCAAGTTATGATCAGTTAGAATTAAGAGCCATCCAGTTCCTCCAAATGATATCATATGCATTGGCCCCACATGAATGAACTAATTTGAGATTTCTCTTAGTTTGATAGGTAATAACCTGGAGAGGAAGTCCGGTTTGTTCCTCTCCTAGACATGGTTCATTGGGGTTATTAATACAGCATCAGTTTCTTAAAAACAATTGAACATACCTTTTCTGTTGTAATTCTTGTTATAAGCATGTATGTACTTAAATTCTGGTCCATAAAGTTCGTCACTTAATTTAATTCTACACTGGTGTGTAAAACTTACATACAAAAGTAACTTTGAACATGATGTGTCACACTACACAAGTAATGTACCTCAATGAAAGTTGGACCATACATAGAAAGAACTGCTGTAGTATAGTACAGTACAGTTTAGTACAGAAGGTAACTGAAAAAAAAATGCTATGAGATAACCTGTATCAAAGATAATAATTACTAATAATTACTCTGAAGTTGTTACAATTTGTGATAGTCCCCTGGAAATTACAAAACATGGACGTGGTTCTTAATAGGTTTTGTGATCACCACAGATAGCAGTGCATTTTTCTGCAACGTGCTTCCACACTGCCATGAGGTTGGTAAGGAATTCCTGCAGTTGGGTGTTCGATTCCTTCACCGATGTGGTTAAAAACTGCTGGATCATCATTGGTGCATGTGGATGTGCTCCAGTACATCACCCCCCCCCCCCCCCCCCCCCAATGCATCCCACATGTGCTTGATGGTGTTTTAAGTTGGGGGGAGGGGGCAGGGACAAGAACAAGCAGAGCAAGCCAGTCCTTTCACTGAATATTCCCCAAGCACTTGAAACAATATTGTTGGCAATACCAAACTCCTGGGCTACATTCATCACACTTTGTCATTTGTCAAGTTTCCCGATGATCCACCCCTGTGTAAATCATCCAATTGTTGCCTCCGGGCCATGTTGATATGAAGAACGCCTCCATAGTGCACTGTAACTACTCACTGACTGACAAACACTACCTTTTCCCATTCCTTCAACTGCCTGATGTTGTGTTTGGCACCAGCTTTGTTTGCATGAGTATCGTCTCAGTTGTGTGACTGGATTCGTGATTTCCTCTCGGAGAGGTCACAGTCCATAGTGGTGGATGGTAAGTCATCGAGTAGAGCAGAAGTGATATCTGGCGTTCCACAAGGTAGTGTTATAGGCCCTTTGCTGTTCCTGATTTATATAAATGATCTAGGTGATAATCTGAGCAGCCCCCTTATATTGTTTGCAGATGGCGCTGTAATTTACCATCTAGTCGAATCATCAGACAATCAATTACAATTACAAAATGATCTAGAGAGAATTTCTGTATGGTGTGAAAAGTGCGAGGTCATCCACATGGGTACTAAAAGAAATCCGATAAATTTTGGGTATACGATAAATCACACAAATCTAAGGGCTGTCAATTTGACTAAATACCTAGGAATTACAATTAAGAGCAACTTAAATTGGAAAGACCACATAGATAATATTGTGGGGAAGGCGAAACAAAGACTGCGCTTTGTTGGCAGAACACTTAGAAGTTGCGACAAACCCACTAAAGAGACAGCCTACATTACACTTGTCTGTCCTCTGCTGGAATATTGCTGCACAGTATGGGAACCTTACCAGGTAGGATTGATGGAGGACATGGAAAAAGCGCAAAGAAGGGCAACTCGTTTCGTGTTATCGCGCAATAGGGATGAGAGTGTCATTGATGTGATACACGAGTTGGGGTGGCAGTCACCGAAACAAAGGCAGTTTTATTTGCGGCGAGATCTATTTACAAAATTTCAATCAGCAACTTTCTCTTCCGAATGCGAAAATATCTCATTGACACCCACCTACGTAGGGAGAAATGATCATCATAATAAAATAAGAGAAATCAGAGCTCGAATGGAAAGATTTAGGTGTTCCTTTTTTCCATGTGCCATTTGAGAATGGAATGGTAGAGAAGTAGTATGAAAATGGTTTGATGAACCCTCTGCCAGGCACTTAAGTGTGAATTGCAGAATAACCATGTAGATGTAGATGTGGGAGATCTCTGGCAACTTGCCCTTGTGTTTTCATTAATTTCCACCAACTGGTTGATATGTTGTGATACTTGATCTATTGTGTCCTTAAGTTTTGCACAGCAGTGTACTCTCTGTACCATTTGCATGGATGTTAGTATGTTTGTAACATATTCCTTCTACATGTATGTACTTTTGTTGACTACATTTACTTCTGCACTGAGGGTTGTAATGGTCAAATTTAATTCACATTTTTCTTTTGATTAAGTGCTGGTGTATCAAAGTCTCCATACCAATCTGCTGTAATAGCATCATCTGATGCGAGTGGCTTAGGTTATCCATACCTTCTGTTAGTTTTGTTGATAATTTACATTTTATTTTGATAATTATGGCCTTCTGGAGCATGACACATGTCATTCCAGTGACCTGTTGGTTTATTTTGGAAAGCACATTGCTATATGGTAATATACATTAAAGCTTTTCTTTATTTGCAACAAATGTGTCTAAATCAGTTTTCCTGAAATCTGTGATCACCTACTTGTACTCTTCAGACAGCCTAGAAAGTAGAATGGAACCACAACCCCTCATGCACATAAACTAACAGCTGAATAGGTAAAATTGTCCTTGATTTTCCTGTGTGTTATTCAGTTACAGCAGGACTCCTTTTTGCTCCAAATAAACTGCCTTACATTTAATGAAAAGAGTGTTTGAGTCATCAGCCCAGAATCTGTGAGTTGGAGCACTCTCAGTTGATAAATAGTGTTAATTACTGCGTCATAAAGTGGAGGAATTATGTAGATATTCAAAACATTGATCCAACATTGGAAAGTTTATGTAGCAGCATATGTGTTCTCTCCACTGATAACTTAGGTGCCCAACATAGAAGCAGCAGGAAGCGAACCTACAGCTACAGAGTTCCATGGCCGCAGAAAATTGGCCTACTTGCACGCTTACCCTGATCCTACCATAGGGCAGTATATCTATAGAATAACTGCAGGAATACATGAAAAACAAGAATAATCATTTATTAAAATAATGTGCATCAAAATGTACTTGGGTTTTGTTTGTGAGAAGTCATGGCACTGATGTAAAATTCTGAACCTAATGTAACCTAACATGATAAATGATTACTAACTAATCTATTGAAGTTCAGTTTGGAGTGCAGGTAGGTAGTAGATAAGTCCAGTCTCTTGATAGATAAACACTTTGACAAACAATTTTACTATTCTTGACACTCAGCATTGACTGGCTGATGACTGGAACAGGTTGGCTACTGATGATTGCAGATGTGAACTCTCAGATAACTGTTAGACAACTTTAGACTGAGTGTTGGTGCGTGGCCACTTAAATTTTGTGCTTGGAACATTACTGTACAGCTGTAGTCTGTTTGACAGATATATCAGATAGTTCCAAGTTTCAGCACTGTATCTGGTGGCAGAGGTAAAAATTGGCAGATAAATGGGCGATATGAATGTCTTGTAGCAGAAGCATAAAGTAGTTCCTAGTATATGCTTCATCTAGAAGGTGAATAGCCTTACAATATGTGGCACCATGCTGAGACTGGTTGGAGTGTGGTGCCCTCTGAAGACCACTGCTATGTGCTGCGTCTGGTGGTGGGGGGTGGGGGGTGGGGGGGGTGGCAGTGCATAACTTGACAAAGCTAGGAAAGCATACAAACGTAGAAACCACCTATCAGCTGCCAGCTGCTCCTAAAACAAACATAAACATGACTTTTGGCAAAACTAATGTGTGTGTGTGCGCATGCGCGCGGGTGTGTATGTGTGTGTGTGAGAGAGAGAGAGGGGGAGGGGGAAGGGGAGAAAGGAGGGGTGCAGATGATGGCACCAGCGCCCCCTCCAGCCAAATCCTCTCAGTCTGCTGTTGAATGAGTACCAGTACTCTTTCCACAAGATAAAAAGAGGCTGCAGCACAGGGCACTCAACTTGACATCCTCTCTCTCTCCCAATGCTCCTCTGCCAACCTCTTCACCTCAGAGTATCATGTACACCCAATCTCATCAGTTACTTGTTTGATATATTCCAGTCTCAGTCTTTCCCTACAGTTTTTCACCTCCAGGGAGACAAATCCTATGAATTTGTATTGATTTTGCTGCTATCCAAGCTAGTCTATTCTGCGAAAGCCTCATCATCTCCACATTACTACTGTTCAGCTTTGTTCTTTTGTCAAATAGACAATTCCACAATTCCTCAGGTTATTTTGCATTAGACCCCTTCCTTTACTCAAGTTATGCTATTTTTTTTTCCTCAGTGTGATTCAGTACCTCCTCATTTGTTACATGATCTACACGCCTTATATCTTCAACTTTTGTTGTCCTGTCTTCGTTAGTTGTGTGTAATATTATGGTATATTGATGATTTTTACTTTTGGTCTGACTAACTACAGCTGAATGAAACACAATTTTCATGCCATAGGCGTTTCACCTTTATTCTCTGTAAGCCATCTTCAGTGGCCTGGAATATGTATATATTTTTACTATTTAGTTTACATTTTGGGGCAATGTATCTATAAGTTATAAACAGTTCTGGTGGTTGGTTTTTTTCTATGGTGTAGTAATATTTTAAATTCTGCAGGTTGTGTGAATGATTTGCTACATGTTATGTTTCTGTTCCATTTTTGGTGCTGTTCCTCTTCTTATAATTGCCACTGGGGTTTCTGTTTCCCACATTTCACAGCACTGAAACTGAACACTGGTTTTGATGCAATGTTTTGGTTTGTGTTGCTGACTGTCAGATGTTATTGCCAAGGATCGAATGTTATTGCCAACTTTTGAGTGCAATTTTTGAGACATCTGTGATGTGCTTGTGTGTGTGTGTGTGTGTGTGTGATCAGAACGCAAAAAAAGGGGGGGGGGAGATAGAGAGAGATTTTTTTGTGGCTATATGTGCGAGAGGGATGATTTTTTTGTATCATTTCTATAGTCAAGTGTGGTAGGGAGTCTGTATTGATGTGTGTTTGCTCATTTATCACATGTTTGTTTTCAGTGATGGCTTTCTGGATGTGAAAGTTTTTTTTGCGTTTGTATAAGGTATTTGTCATGGCTGTTTATTCTCATGATTTTCATTTCTTGTTCCATGTTTGTAGGATGGTGGTTACGGTGTTTTTAATGTTCTGCAAATGTGGAAAGGTTTGTTTCGTACTTTCAACACTTGATATGTTCTTTGTGCTGTGTTTTAAAATTCCAGCATGTCATGCCTATGTATACTGCATCACAACTTTGACATTCAAGTTTATATATATTCTTGATCCTTTGAATTTATCTCTCTAGGTAGATGGTTGGCTTGGGTGTGATTGGTGGGTTTGCACAGTTTTGTATGCTATTTGGAAGCCCTGTCTCTTTAGTGTGTTTGCCACCCTCTGTGTTAGTTTATGTGTGTAAATTATAGCATACCATCGGCTTCTTTTCTGTGTGATGTTATCAGTCAACACAGTTGAATGAGCAGTAGAGAGAAAAAGACATTTAGTGCCAGTAAGTATATTTGCACTTCCAGTTAAAAATACGGTGAACACAACAGCCAAAGAACATTATATTACAGACATAAAACTCAGAGCATACAATAGTACCAGAGAAGTCTATTATATTTCACACGATGCTCTTTGCCATTGTCTCACATGAAATATATTGTTCACACAGTTCCAACATCCCCCTTTGAATGTATATTTTGTGGCTTACTTTGCAAGATAAACCAAATAGCCCCACAGTCTTTTCAAACTTCTCTTTGTCCAAGGGTTTTGTCAGAAGGTCAGCCAACATGTCTTCTATGTGCAGGCAGTCCACAGCGATGTTCTGTCGCTCTATGTGGTTCCGAATAAAATGGTGCCTTATATCAATATGTTTTATGCTAAGACTAGTGACATCATTTTTAGCTAGGTTAATGGCTCCTTTGTTGTCACAGAAGATCGTTCTAGGTTCCACGATTAAATTAGGTTCTATTTCACATATTACTAATCTTAGCCACAATGAGTTCTGTGTGATGTAAGATAGCACCATATACTTGGTCTCTATGGTACTCAATGCAAAAGTTTTTTTTGCTTTTGACAGAACCATGAAATGAGGCCCCTCATTAATTTAAAGTAGCAGCCAATAGTGGAGTGCCTATCTCCCAATTCACTCCCCCAGCCTGCATCACTGTAGCATTTTAGTTTTGCATTACCTTCTCTATGTTATCTTAATTTGTGGTTTGAAGTTCCTCTTAGATATCGGAATATCCTTTTCACAGCTTTCCAGTGCTTTTCCTTTGGGTCTCTTCAATATCTGCTCACTGCGTTGGTGGCAAAATCATTGTCAGGTCGTGATATTTGAGACAAATATAACAGACTCCCTACTGCTTCTAAATGTGGAACATTCTTATCACATTCTACATCTGTCTCATTTATATTTAAATTCACTCCTACTTTCATTGTAGTGGTTATCGGTTTATAATCACTCATGCCAATTTTCTTTAAATTTTTTCTGTATATGATGATTGATTTATGCTCAATTCTTGTCTCTCTACATCCTTAGTGATCTGCATACCTAAATAATGTTTAACTTCTCCCAAATCATGTACCTTAAACTTGGTTTGCAGGTGTTTCGTAAAAATTCTTATTTGGCTTTTGTTTTCAGCCAGTATAAAGAAGTTGTCCACCCATATTGCCATTATTAATACCCCTTTTATTCCCTTTTTATAGTTTATACTGGAATCTGCCTTAGATTGCTTCATATTCATATTTATTAGAGTTTTATGTAGACATTGATTCCAGCAATGTCACTCTGTTTAAGTCCATAAATACTTTTTTTGCAAAAGCCAAATCTTTACCCTTTCTGATCTGGTTTTCATAACTTCTCTTGGTGGAATGACATATATCTGCTCCTCCAATTTCCCATTTAAATATGCTGTTTTTACATCCGTATGATGAATTGTTAAATTTTGTTTTGCTGTCAAGGCTAAAAGGTATCTCAGTGAGGCATACTTGACTACAGGTGAAAAATTTTCTTTGTAATCTATCCCTTGTTTTCGTGAATATCCTTATATTACAAGTCATACTTTATATCATGGTGATGAATTTTTGGGGCTCTTCAAAGTGAATACCAATCTTGCCAGTAATGGTTTCTCATCTGCTGTCGTATTTCCCCATTCAAAGGTTTTGTTCTGAGATAAAGATTCCAATTCCCTCTCCATCGCTTCTATCCATTCTTGAGAGTTCAGGC
The DNA here is from genome assembly GCF_023864345.2 of Schistocerca serialis cubense. Lineage (NCBI taxonomy): Eukaryota > Metazoa > Arthropoda > Insecta > Orthoptera > Acrididae > Schistocerca > Schistocerca serialis. Next base: position 308,794,419 of record NC_064638.1, read on the forward strand.
CACTCATTGCTTCTTCTGGTGTTGCTGGCTCATCATTAAAAGTCTGGGCTGCATACAATTCAAAATCTGGATATTCTTTCAGTTTTGGTACGCGAGAAGAATACCTTACATTGTTCTCTTCATTTTGTTCATCCTCAAACTCATTGCCATTATAAATAGGCCATTATAAATAGTCTCCATTTGCCTTTGACTGTCCTCTTCCTGTTCTTCACTTTTTCTTTCTTCACATAAGGTTTCACTCTTGGAACTAGGTGCAGTTAACTTAGTAGTCTTGCCCTCTTCAGAGTCCTTTCTATTTTCAAATAATACTACATCTCTGCTTGTAACTATCCTTTTATTCAATGGATCCGTTAATTGGTAGCCCTTTGAATTCTCACAATAGCCTGAAAAAATATACTTTTTAGCCTTTGGGTCCCATTTTCCTCTCAGCTGTTTTGGAATGTGCGCCAGTGCATCAGACCCAAAAACCCTTATATTCCCTAGGTCAGGTTTCCTTCCTACCCACATCTCATAGGGGGTTCTATTTCTCACTGCTTTTGTAGGTGATCTATTGTTCAAATATACGGCTGTTGATACCGCCTCTGCCCAAAAGTCTTTTGATAATCCAGCATCAGTTATCATGCTCCTTGCTTTTTCGACTGGTTCTATTAGCCCTCTCAGCAACTCCATTTTGAGTTGGGCTGTACCTTATGGTAGTTTGATGCCTTATTCCCATTTTTTCCAGAAGTGTCTTCAATTTCTGGTTAATATATTCTCTGCCATTCATTTTTGCCAGAAGTGTCTTCAATATCTGGTTAACATATTCTCTGCCGTTATCAGACCTAATGATCTTAATTTTCTTTCTTGTCCACCTTTTGACCATATTACGATATTCCTCAAAAGTGTCAAATACTTTGTCTTTGGAACTAAGAAAATAAACATGAATATATTGTGAATAATCATCAATAAATGTAAGAAAATAATAACTCCCACCTATGGATTCGCACTCCATCAGGCCACATACATATGTATGGATTAACTGTAAGACCTGTGCAGATTTACTTTGACTGGTCTCAAAAGGTAGCCTTGCTTGTTTTCCTTTTATGCATATCTCACAAGGGTCCTTGGAAACACTATAATTCTGTATTCCCTTTACCATATCCCTTGATAAAGACATACTCTTTCTATTTAGGTGTCCAAGTCTGCGGTGCCATAAAAAACCTTCCGCTGGGTATACTGAACGGCTAACATTTCTGTGTTTACTGTCAATACCCCTTTCACTACTTGCTGTAGTTATAACTTCACCATTTTTATCAATTACTCTTGCTCCATGCATGTTAAAAGTGACTGTATTGCCCTCCTTGACAATTTCCCCTACAGGCAGTAGGTTAGTCGCAACATTTTTTATGTAATGAACATCGTGTGCTGTAACTATATTGGGTTCACCATTTACACTTACGTGTAGGTCTAGTTTCCCAGTCAAATGACATTGGAGCTTGCTGCCCATCAACAGTATATTTTCCCATATGAGTCTTATCTTTAACATCATAAAGAAGAGATTTGTCTTTAACAATACGCCCAGATGCACTTGAGTCTTTTGTGTTAGCAGAAGAGCCAACACCGTGTTACGAGTGGAGGCCGAAGTGCACGCGTTTTAGCTCATGCAGGCTGGCGTGAAGGGGGAAGAACTATACTGACATGAGGTCTGGAACATGACAAGGAATGAGAATTCAGAAAGCAGACATAATTAGTTTGATACTTTACTTTAATCCATTAATGATGAACGTCGCTCTTGACGGTACATGATTCACAATATACATTCTTGAAGTAATTATGGTAACTGAATATGGCGGCTTGCTAGGTCGTAGCAAATGATGTAGCTGAAGGCTATGCTAAACTGTCATCTCTGCAAATGAGAGCGCATGTAGACAGTGAACCATCGCTAGCAAAGTCGGCTGTATAACTGGGGCCAGTGCTAGGGAGTCTCTCTAGACTAGACCTGCCATGTGGCGGCGCGCGGTCTGCAATCACTGATAGTGGCGACACGCGGGTCCGACGTATACTAACGGACCGCGGCTGATTGAAAGGCTACCACCTAGCAAGTGTGGTGTCTGGCAGTGACACCACAGAGTCTAAAATCCATTCCAGTTGACAATTTCCCACATTTTCAAAAGAATAAAAACATGCGAGTTCCTTACCTTTATTATTGGTCCCTCTCTCTGGGCTATCGGCAACGTTCCTCTTTTGCTGCGTGTCTGACTTTGGGTTTACTTTTTCTCTGCACTGAGATGCAATATGCCCCTTCTTCCGACGTCTATAGCATCTCATTGATTTCTTCCTTTTGTTTTTTAATAAAGGACAGATGCAGTTTGCTTCTCCAGTAAACGACAGTTTGAAGTACTCTTTACATCCTGTGGATTTCCACTTTAACATTGTCACCCATGACAGGTACACTTGAGCTTTCCAGCCCCATAATCATAGGCAGATACCTTTCGGGCAGTCCTGCCAACAGTAGTGTCCCTGCCCATTCGTCAGTGATCTCAAACCCAATGTTTCTCAGTCAGTTTGACAAGGCTATTATTTTGTTGATGTATTCATCTACACTCCGGCATTTGCGCAACAGAGTGGTAATTAACTCATATAATGATCCTACTTTCCTTGTAAGACCCCCATCCTCAAATGCACTTCGTAATTTGTCCCAGAATATGGAAGTTAATAGGAATATAAAAAAAAGGGAGGAAGGTTTATCTGTTTAGCAAGAGTAATAGAAGGCAGATTTCAGACTACCTAACAGATCAAAACGAAAATTTCTGTTCCGACACTGACAATGTTGAGTGTTTATGGAAAAAGTTCAAGGCAATCGTAAAGTGCGTTTTAGACAGGTACGTGCCGAGTAAAACTGTGAGGGACGGGAAAAACCCACCGTGGTACAACAACAAAGTTAGGAAACTACTGCGAAAGCAAAGAGAGCTCCACTCCAAGTTTAAACGCAGCCAAAACCTCTCAAACAAACAGAAGCTAAACCATGTCAAAGTTAGCGTAAGGAGGGCTATGCGTGAAGCGTTCATTGAATTCGAAAGTAAAATTCTATGTACCGACTTGACAGAAAATCCTAGGAAGTTCTGGTCTTACGTTAAATCAGTAAGTGGCTCGAAACAGCATATCCAGACACTACGGGATGATGATGGCATTGAAACAGAGGATGACACGCGTAAAGCTGAAATACTAAACACCTTTTTCCAAAGCTGTTTCACAGAGGAAGATCGCACTGCAGTTCCTTCTCTAAATCCTCGCACAAACGAAAAAATGGCTGACATCGAAATAAGTGTCCAAGGAATAGAAAAGCAACTGGCATCACTCAATAGAGGAAAGTCCACTGGACCTGACGGGATACCAATTCGATTCTACACAGAGTACGCGAAAGAACTTGCCCCCCTTCTAACAGCCGTGTACCGCAAGTCTCTAGAGGAACGGAGGGTTCCAAATGATTGGAAAAGAGCACAGATAGTCCCAGTCTTCAAGAAGGGTCGTCGAGCAGATGCGCAAAACTATAGACCTATAGCTCTTACGTCGATCTCTTGTAGAATTTTAGAACATGTTCTTTGCTCGCGTATCATGTCATTTCTGGAAACCCAGAATCTACTATGTAGGAATCAACATGGATTCCAGAAACAGCGATCGTGTGAGACCCAACTCGCCTTATTTGTTCATGAGACCCAGAAAATATTAGATACAGGCTCCCAGGTAGATGCTATTTTTCTTGACTTCCGGAAGGCGTTCGATACAGTTCCGCACTGTCGCCTGATAAACAAAGTAAGAGCCTACGGAATATCGGACCAGCTGTGTGGCTGGATTGAAGAGTTTTTAGCAAACAGAACACAGCATGTTGTTATCAATGGAGAGACGTCTACAGACGTTAAAGTAACCTCTGGCGTGCCACAGGGGAGTGTTATGGGACCATTGCTTTTCACAATATATATAAATGACTTAGTAGATAGTGTCGGAAGTTCCATGCGGCTTTTCGCGGATGATGCTGTAGTATACAGAGAAGTTGCTGCATTAGAAAATTGTAGCGAAATACAGGAAGATCTGCAGCGGATAGGCACTTGGTGCAGGGAGTGGCAACTGACCCTTAACATAGACAAATGTAATGTATTGCGAATACATAGAAAGAAGGATCCTTTATTGTATGATTATATGATAGCGGAACAAACACTGATAGCAGTTACTTCTGTAAAATATCTGGGAGTATGCGTACGGAACGATTTGAAGTGGAATGATCATATAAAATTAATTGTTGGTAAGGCGGGTACCAGGTTGAGATTCATTGGGAGAGTGCTTAGAAAATGTAGTCCATCAACAAAGGAGGTGGCTTACAAAACACTCGTTCGACCTGTACTTGAGTATTGCTCATCAGTGTGGGATCCGTACCAGGTCGGGTTGACGGAGGAGATAGAGAAGATCCAAAGAAGAGCGGCGCGTTTCGTCACCGGGTTATTTGGTAACCGTGATAGCGTTACGGAGATGTTTAATAAACTCAAGTGGCAGACTCTGCAAGAGAGGCGCTCTGCATCGCGGTGTAGCTTGCTCGCCAGGTTTCGAGAGGGTGCGTTTCTGGATGAGGTATCGAATATATTGCTTCCCCCTACTTATACCTCCCGAGGAGATCACGAATGTAAAATTAGAGAGATTAGAGCGCGCACGGAGGCTTTCAGACAGTCGTTCTTCCCGCGAACCATACGCGACTGGAACAGGAAAGGGAGGTAATGACAGTGGCACGTAAAGTGCCCTCCGCCACACACCGTTGGGTGGCTTGCGGAGTATCAATGTAGATGTAGATGTAGATGTAGACTTCTTTCGCTGTTGCAGGTTTTTCAACGTGAACATAATTCACTGAGTCAACCGGTAAATCAACATTGATTTTGCTTTCCTGTCTTTACTTGAATAATTGTGATCTGTGGATTTCATTGTCCCATCCATCACATCCCATAGGTCGTCCAAACGTAAATACGCTTCTACTGCAAATTTCCATGTTGCATAATTTTTGTGACCCATAAGTCTTTCAATCTGTGGAACTTGTGCCACATTCATTTTAATGGTAACTTTGATCTTTGTTAACATGCAGAATAATACCAAAGAATAATAAAAATAATTGAATTCGTCTTGTAAGGATAACTTGTACTTCACGCAAGTGCACTACTTGGAACTTTTCCAATATTTTCTCATTACTATATTGTGGATATACTTATTCCAAATGGCCCATAACCATTTAGAGTCGACACAGTTGAATAGGTAATAGTGAGTAAAAATATTTAGTGCCAGTAACTATATTTGCACTTCCAGGTAAAAATACATTGAACGCACCAACCAAGGAACATAATATCACACACATAAAACTCAGAGTGTACAGTAGCACCATAGAGGTCTATTATATTTCACATGATGCACTTTTCTGCCGTCTCACACGTAATATGTTGTTCACACAATTCCAACAGATGTTGTCATTTGTGTGTGTGTGTGTGTGTGTGTGTGTGTGTGTGTGTGTGTGTGTGTGTGTTTGTAGTTTGTAGCTTGTGAATTATCTTGTATTCTGAAACTGTTGTGTTTGTTTTGTATTTGTGTTTTTATTTTTTGATTTATTCTGTGTACTACATGTGGAGAGAATATAAAATTTAGACTGGCTATGGCAAGGAAAGCGTTTCTGAAGAAGAGAAATTTGTTTACATCAAGTATAGATTTAAGTGTCAGGAAGTCTTTTCTGAAAGTAATTGTGTGGTGTGTAGCCATGTATGGAAGTGAAACATCGACAATAAATGGTGTAGATAAGAAGAGAATAGAACCTGTCGAAATGTGGTGCTACAGAAAAATGCTGAAGATAAGATGGGTAGATCATGTTACTAACGAGTAGGTACTGAACAGAATTGGGGAGAAGTGGAATTTGTGGCAGAACTTGACTAGAAGAAGGGATCGGTTGATAGGAGATGTTCTGAGGCATCAAGAGATCACCAATTTAGTACTAGAGGAAAGCGTGGAGACTAAAAATCATAGAAGGAGACCAAGAGATGAATATTCTTAGCAGATTCAGAAGGATGGTGGCTGCAGTAGTTAGCTGGAGATGAAGAAGCTTGCACAGGATAGAGCAGTATGGAGAGCTGCATCAAACCAGTCTCAGGACTGAAGACCACAACAACACCTACTATATGTGTGTCGTATCCATTATTTCTTGCTATTTGTATGATTTTGCTCATTTCTTTTTCATACTTTCTCTTGTTGAGTGGGATCCTGTTTAATCTATGTGACATATGTCTTAGTGCTGCAAGCTCCTAGGTGTGAGGATGATTAGATGTGGCATGTATTATTGTGTCTGTGGCTGTTGGTTTTCTATAGAGGTTAAATGTATGTTTACTATTTTCTTTTATCATTTTTATGTCAAGAAATTTGATTTGATTTTCTTTTTCTTTTTTTAAACACACACACACACACACACACACACACACACACACACACACACACACACACAAATATTATTAATAATAAAAAATATCACCAAAACTAATACTATTTCACACACACACACACACACACACACACACACACACACAAGCAGATCACAGACATCTCAAAAATTACACTCAAAAGTTGACAATAACATTCGATCTTTGGCGATAACATCTGACAGTCAGCACAAGTAGAATTTAAAACATTACTACATCATAGGAAAAAACCAACCACCAGAACTGTTTATAACCTATCAGTACATTTCCCCAAAATAATAACTAAGTAGTAAAAATACATACATACTTCAGGCCACTGAAGCTGGGTTGCAGAGAATAAGGGTGAAACGCACATGGCCTGAAAATTGTGTTTCATTCAGTTGTAGTTAGATGGTGCAAATGTAGAAATCATTAATATACTGGAATACTACCCATATAATCTTCCTCATTCTTCTATAACACCACATTTCAAATGCTTTTGTTCTCTCTTTTGTGAATTGCCTGTTGTCCATGTTACACTTTCACACAAGAGAGTGCACCTCAAACACCTTCAGAAACAACTTCCTAACATTTAGATTTATATTAGTTGTTAACAAATTCATGTTTACCAGGAATGCTTTCTTTGATATTGCCAGACTGCATTTTATATCATTCCTACTTTGATGATCATCAATTATTTTACTGCCCAAATGGCACTCTGCAGATACTACTTTTAGCATCTCATTTCCTAATCTAATTCCCTCAGCATTGTATGATTTAATTTGAGTACATCCCATTAATGTTGTTTCACTTTTATTGATGTTCATCTTATTGTCTCTTTTCAAGACTCTATCTAGTCCGTTCAACTGCCCTCTCAAGTCCTTAGTTGTCTCTGACTGTATTATAATGTCATCAGTAAACTTGAAAATTTTTATTTCTTCTTCCTGAACTATAATTCCTACTGCACACTTTTCTTTGGTTTCTTTTACTACTTTCTCAGTGGACAGATTGAGTAACATGTAGGATTTCAGTGTATACTGTCCAGTCCACATGTCAGAAGTTTTCCTAAAATCTCCAAGTGCTGTAAATGTAGACTTTTCCTAAAGCCTAACTGATTGTCATCTAAGAGATCCTCAATTTTCTTTTCCTTATTTTTGTATATTATTCTTGTTAGCAACTGTGATGCAGGAGCTGTTAAGCTGATTGTATGATGGTTCGTAGACATATCTGCCCTTTCTGTATTTGGGATTGTGTGGATGATGTTTTTCCAAAAGTATGATGGTGTGTCCCCAGTCTCATTGATTCTACACATCACTTCCCCAGATTGGGCGCTAATGACCATAGAAGTTTTGCGCCCTAAAACCACAAACAAAAAAAAAAAAAAAAAAAAAAAAACTTCCCCAGATGATTTTAGAAATTACAAAGGAGTGTCATTTATCCTTTCTACCTCGTTTGATAACAAGTCTTCTAAAACTCTGTTAAGCTGTGAATGTTGTAACAGATTGCCTATGTCACGCATATATTGACTCCCAATTTTTCTTGTGTCATCAGACAGTTCCTCCCCCTCGCAGAGACTGCCAGTGCACTCTTTTCACCTACATGTTATCTATCCCCTTTGCATTCTGTATTCTAAATCTGTCCCTCTGATGAGCATTTATTTTTTATTTTTTTCACATTTATTCTGGAGTCATTTTTACCTTAGTTTCCCTGACTTCCTATTTATTCAATCTTTAAGTGACTGACATTCCTGTATATCTATCTCTTCCTGGGAATTTTTGTAGTTCCTTGTTTTGTCAATCAGCTGAGATATTTCTTCTCTTATCCAAAGCTTTTTCACAGTTTTTCAGTTACGTGATTGCTCTTTTTACAGATTTCCATTTCTACTCAATTGAACTTTCTATTGTGGTTTTCATTATCACACTATCTACAGCCTAGAAAACTTCAAACACATCTCATCGTTCCTAAGTACTTCAGTACCTCACTTATTTCTACTCTGATGCTTCTGGATGATTCTCTTAAACTTCAGTCTACTTTTTGTCATTTTGAATTGTGATGAGAATCTATATCTGCTCCTAGATACATCTTACAATTGTATAGCTGATTTCAGAACCTATGTTTGACCATGATGTAATCCAGCTGGTATCTTTTCATAATACCAGTATGTGATTTTTTTACCAGCATATTCATTATTTCTAATTGAAGTTTAGAGCAGAACAATTATTATTTGTTCTTCTCTCTCATTACTACTAACAAGCCTAAACTCTCCTATGCCTTCCCCTATTACAGCATGCCAGCCCCCATGATTACTGATTTTCATATCCCATGTTCAGTATCCTCATATACTTTCTCTGTATCTTCATCTTCTGTTTGTGATATTAGAATGTATTGTTGGAGTTGACTTGGTATCAGTTCTCTTGAGAATAATCCTATCATTGAACCGTTAAAAGTAATTCACTCTCACACCTGCCCTTCTAATCATAACATACCGTTTTTATTGCTGTTGATATTACCTCATATTTATATGAACAGAAATCATTGTGTTCTTTCCATTTCACTTCTCTGACCCCATTAAAACTAGATTTAGTCTTTGCATTTCCCTGTTCAGGTTTTCTATCTTCCCTTCCACATTCAGACTCCTGTCATTCCTCTCTCTTACTCATAGAATTTACCCTTTTGTTAATTATTCAATCTTTTTCTCATGGTCACTCCCCCCTTAACAGTCCCTTCCAAGAGATCCAAGCAGGGGACTAGTCTGGAGTCTTTTACCAATGGAGGGATAATCTTGAAACTTTTTCAGTTACAGACCACATGTGCTGTGGACACACAACATGCATATGTAATGCACTGGTTTCATTGCTTACTGCATCCTCATACTTTTGATCATATTCTTCTGCCTTTTTGGGACAGTTTCCCAACCCCAGGTCAAGAGGACGCTCTGAGTCTGTTTCTGGTCCTCTGTCCTCTTTGACACAGAATGAGGGTAACTTTTTATCCAAAAGTCTTTGGCTGCCCATACTGATGAGATGTATTCATGATTTAAATAGTGACTGGGATCAGACCTGGTACCCAGGATGTTTTGATTAAGCATCAAAGATGCTACCTCGAGACCTTGGTGACCTCAATATGTACGCCTAAGTGTTACGAATTATATGTATTGATGTTCGTCTATTCACTTACTTAATAGAAGCAGTGGTACTGTAGATATTTTCTAATAGATTTTTCAGATGCTTTTACTTTTCAGTACACACATTAAATCATCTGGTAGATTGTTGAAAAATTTTGTTCCCATACAACATGAATCTTTCTGACACAAACATATATTGGTTGCAATTACATGTTAAGTTCATGCTGATGTGAGACATTGTGTTTACTGGTCTGTTGTAACAATTAGCTATAGTATTGTGCTGTCAAGAGTGTATCCAGAATCTGAGCCAGAGAAGGGGAACTCGTGTCAGTTCCCCAGTGAGTGACAAATTAGTTTTGAGATTTAACACAAATAGCTCTGGGTGAATTTACTATTAGTCAGTATACATTACATGTTCAAGCTTTCTTCAAAGTGATACTGAACTGAGGAGATGTCTAATTGCCAACAAGCGCAACAAAAACACTGCTAAACATTGTAACTTTCGGCTGAAGGCCTTCTTCTGAATTAGAAATCATGCATATACCTTCACACAAGCACAACTCACACACAAATAATCACTGTCTCTATCTGCTGCGGCTGGACTGAGTTGGAATTGTGCATGATGAGATCAGCAATCCAATGGCAGGAGGAAGGAGGTGGCATGGGGTGGGGGAATAGCAGTATGGGGTGGGAGCACATGTAGTGCAGCTCTGAAGCTTATAAGAGCATGCAGGGACATGGTGGTGACAGGGTAAGGCTGCTAAATGCAGTCGTGATGTTTGGGGGGGGGGGGGGGGGGCAGGTGGGAGAGGAGGAGGAGAGAGGTTTTGAAGGGAAAAAGGACTAGCAGGTGTGTTGGTGGAACACAAGGCTGTGTTGTGATGGAGAGAGAGCAGGGAAGAGCATAGGTAAGTGGAGGACAGGGACTAACAAAGGCTGGAGTCAGGGGGACTATGGAAATGTACAATATAGTGGACGGAGAATTCCCTTTCAGTAAGGCTGGTGTTGGTAGGGGGATCCCGATGGTGAAAGCTGTGAAGCAATCATTGGAGTGAAGCCATTGTGTTGGGCAGCATGTTCAGCTATTGGGTGGTCTAGCTGTCTCTTGGCCACAGTTTGTCATTTGCCATTCATGCACACAGACAGTTTGCTATTCATGTCCATGTGAAAGGCAGCATCCTGCTGCAATAAACCAAGATTCAAGACTCTCCCATACATCCTTCCTCCCCAACCTATCCATTTCTGTCACATGCATCTCATGTCTCATCAAAAGCAGGGCTACCAGCGCAAGCAGTTGTGTGATCTACAAATGAAGGTGCGACCACTGTGCTGTTTTCTAGGTGGGCATGATATCTAACAAACTGTCTGTCCACATGACTGGAACCTGACAAGGGCCAAAAGGCAGCTGGACCACCCAGTTGCTGAACATGATGTCCAACACAGTGTCCTTCATTTCAATGATTGCTTCACAGCCTACACCATCTGGATCATTCTTACCAACACCAGCCTCACAGAACTGTGTGGCTGGGAACTCTCCCTGCAATATATCATACATTTCTGAAATTCCCCTGGCTTCAAACTTTGCTAGTTCTTGTCCTTCACTTACTTATCCCCTTCCCTGCTCCTACTCCAGCATAATACAGCCTCCCGTTTCACGAAATCACCCATTAGTCCTTTTCACCTTCAATATCTCTCCTTTTCACTACCCCTGCTCCCCATTCCCCAAACCTACCAGCTGCATCTAGCAGCCATAAGCTGTCCCCACAACACTCCTGCACCCTACACACTCCCACAAGCTGCATCACATGTTCTCCTACCCCAACCTTCTACCCTCCCCCCTCTGTCCCCACCCAACTGCACACTCCCACAAGCTGCATTACACATTCTCCCACACCACCCTGCTATCCCCGTTCCTTCATTCCTCACCAATGCCTCTTCTTACCCCTACCATGCATAAGTACAACTCAATCTGGCAACAGCAGCCAGGGTCAGTGGTCATGTATGTGTGAGTTGTGCTTGTGTGAATGTGTGTGTGTGTGTGTGTGTGTGTGTGTGTTTTCTACTTCCGGAGAAGGCCTTATGGCTCAAAGCTAAAATGTACACTAACCGTCCAGAACATTATGAGCACCTACCTAATAGCCGGTACGTCCATCTTTGGCTTGGATAACAGTGGCAACGTGTTGTGGTATGGAAGCAATGAGGCCTTGGTAGGTCACTGGAGGGAGTTTGCACCACATTTGCACACACAAATCACCTACTTTTCATAAATTCTGGGGAGGGGAGCGATGAGCTCTGACGCCATGTTCAATCACATGTCAGATGCTTCCAGTTGGTTTCAGATCTGACAAGTTGGGGAGCTAGCACTTCAACTGAAACTCACCACTGTTCCTGGAACCACTCCATCAAACTCCTTGACGTGTGACATGGTGCATTATCTTGTTGAAAAATGCCACTGCCATTGGGAAACATGATCATCATGAAGGGGCGTATGTGGTTTGCAACCAGTGTACGATATTCGTTGGTGGTCATGGTGCCTTGCATGAGCTCCACCAGACCTATGGATGTCCACATAAATGTTCCCCAGAGCATAATGAAGGTGCCACCACTTTGTCTCTGTCTCACAGTACAGGTGTCAAGGAACTGTTCCCCTGGAAGACAATAGGTTTGCACCCTCTCATTGGTATGATGAAGAATGTATCGCGATTCGTCAGACCGTGTAGTGTTCTACCACTGCACCAATGTCCAGCATCGATGGTTATGTGCCCATTTCAGTCATAGGTGCTGATGTCGTGGGGTTAACATTGGCACATGCATGGGTCGTCAGCTGCAGAGGTCCATCAGTAGGAGTGTTCGGTGCACTGTGTCTTTCGATACACTTGTACTCTGTCCAGCATTAAGTCTGATGTTAGTTCTGCCACAGTTCGTTGCCTGTCCTGTTTTACCCGTATGCCCAGCTTACAACGTCCAACATCTGTAATGAGGGATGGCTGCCCAATCCCAAGATTTCTGGACATGGTTTCACTTTGATTTCGCCACATGTTGAAGATGCTCACCACAGTACTCCTCGAACACCCGACAAGTCGTGCAGTTTCCAAAATGCTCATGCCGAGGCTCTGGGCCATCATAATATGTCTTCGGTCAAACTCAGGTAGATCATGCGCCTTACTCAATCAACACATGGACAGCACGCTCACTGATACTAGATGCACCATGCGTGTGCCTAACTAGCAGACGTTCTGTGTCAGGTGACACTGCTGTCATGGGTTTATATAAATAAATAGTGGGTCAGTGTTCATAATGTTCTGGCTGATCAGTATATAGCAGTATTTTTGTGGTGCCTGTCTGTGACTGAGCACCTCCTCTATGTGGTGAGCAGCAATCCATCTGTCTCATATTCATTGTTTAAAACTGAAATAATACATTTTTCTGTATGGGGTCAGATAGATAGATAGATAGGGATGGAGGAGGAGGAGGGGGGGGGGGAGAGAGAGAGAGAGAGAGAGAGAGAGAGAGAGAGAGGGGGGGGGGGGGGGTGGAGGTAGGGGTAGAGGTAGAGTATTTATCAGGGAAAACTTGTGAACTATATATTTTTGCTATTACTTAACATGGAAATAATTGTTACAGTTATTCAGTAGAATATGGTAGTATTATTATTGAATGCATTTAATAAGTTCTAATGTTATAATTATGTTGTATTTTTCCAGCATGTGAACTTGATTCATTAGAATGTGCCCAGCTGCTTTTAGAGTTTGGAGCAGACATCAATGCTGCAGATGCTGACGACAATCGACCTATTCATGAAGCAATCAACAAGGTATGTTTTGCTACCTACATTATCAAAATATTACTTTTTGGTTTTAATGAAATGAAATAAAACAGGATTTAATAATCAGTTGTAAACAAAGAGGCTGTATGTGCTCAAACATTCACCAACACAGTCTGCTTCTGTGTTTAATTTAATGCTCTTAATCACAAATATTTTCAGAAGAGTTCTCTTTATTTCTTTACAATTATGCAATTCTCGACGCTTAATCATTTTGTTTCTATCCAGAGCCTCCCTTTCCAGGCTCTCTCACACCATTGTCACTCCCTTGCCTCACACAGATCCTCCCTTCCCCACATTCTCACACCTATGCCTTTCTCTGGCCCATTTACTCTCAACAGTCTTGCCCCCTGCACAGTTTCATCCCCCCTTCCCACTCTCACCACTCTTCCCACTCTCATTGCTCCTTCAGTTCCCCACTCTCACCACCTTTTCACCCTGTACCTGTGTCACTAAAGTTATATTCAAAAGAAACAAGATTCGAGCCCTTGTCCAGACTTTTGAAAAGATTTCATGTTGTATCCCTAAATCACTTCAAAACAACACCAAGATGATACCTAAATTGCTGTATTTGTTCAAATGAGATAGTATCTGTATTTAGTTTTCTCTGTGTCATCAAGTCGTTAAACTCTAAACTGCCTTCCTGGTGTTGAAAATTTGTCTAATTTGCTCGACAGCTGCCATGCACAAATGTTTCTTTTTTTCACTTATTTTATAGTTATAGACGTATATTTGTAGGTCATCTTCAGGCAAGTGTTGTCATTTGTTGCTAAGTGTTGTAATTTAATGATGGTTGACCCAAGTAATTCTGGAAGCCATAGGTTGAGGCAGTCAAACAGATCAATATTCCATGATCTCCAAAAAGTGTATCACTCAGTACCAAGCCAGCACTTGTTACTGAAAGTTAGTATGCTGTCTTTGTGGAGAATCATTGACTTATGTGGAAGTAACTTGAAGTGCACCTCAGGGAAATGTACTTGGACTCTTGCTGTTCATGTTGTACTTTAATGACATGACAAATAATCTTAATGATAACCTAAAGTTTTGCTGATTTTGTGGTTGTCTATAATGAAGCATTGTTGGAAAAAGCTGCACAAACATTCATTTAGATCTTGGCAATATTTTAAGTGGTGCATTGATTAGCAACTTGCTTTAAATGTTCACAGATGTAAAACTGTGCACTTCACAAAGTGCGAAAGCTTAATGACTGATTCTGCTTAGCTTTCATGCTTTTGAATAGACTCAATCAGTAACTAGGGAGTAACCTATTCACTGGCTGTGTCCTCTAATATTAAGGTCATCACAAGGTTCAAGTTTGCCTCAGATATTACTTCAGTGTTCAAATGTTGTATTATTAAACTTGAGTCCGCTAATGGCAATATCTCTCATATTATTGTGGAATGGAGAATATTTTGAAAACTGGCACTAACAGTTATCAGGCAAAAGTTGTTAAAAAACAACAAATAAGCAGAATAAATCTTTGTACCACAGCAGAGTGTATGCTGTTACGAATGAGCTGAAAGCTTAAAACTGTATGCCTACTGGAGCTTGAAGTGGAAACCCTTGGCTCTTCATGAAAAATGCTCGTACAGACTGAAACTCAAAACTTGAATTGAAACTACAACCAGCCTGTGCCTTTTCTTTTTTTAATAGCCTACAGTGCTGCGTTTTGTATACCTTGCTTGACTAGCTTCTCTTGGAGAATTGTTTGTTGAAGAATGACTTACAAGGAAACATTCCCAAGTGTCAATAAATGATTTTGTTGAAATTTGGTGGGTGTGTAGAGAGAGAAAATAGTGCAATACTTATTTTGCATAGTTTCAGTTTTGAGGGGTAAAACATGCCCCGAAAAGTAATTTGACATTTTAGATTTAGAGGGAATATCTTTGAAACGATGGTATGTAATTAATGTTCTTGAAAACTGTGTAATAAACTTTTGTAATAATCTCAGTATTATGAAAAGGATACAGTGCTACATAAAGTATAGTGGAGAAGTTGAGATGGAGACAGGCACAACAAAAAGACTACTAAACATGTAAGCTGTCAGCCAGAAGGTCTTTTACTGAAATAGACAATACACACGCACACACACACACACACACACACACACACACAAATACAGCCCACATACATGACCACTGCCTCTGGCTACTGAGGCCAGCAAATAATCTGAAATTTTACAAAGTATCCCACCACCTTTAATTAATGCTGAAAAATAAAAACTTTTGTTACAAGATAAATTAAAGAAGATTTTAAGCCACATACATCCCTACATAATAAAGCTGGATCCTGAAATAACATTTTTGGAAAATAAGCTGTATGCGATGTGCTGTCAGAATATTTCCAATATACCTAACTAAAATATGTAAACATTCATTATTATTCTAATTATTTATTTTGCTTGTATTTGTTTTATGTTTTAAACTGTTATTTTATGTTTTACATTCATGGTATTTTTCCACTTATATGTATTTTGTTAATTGAAAATAATAACTAACTCATTATTATGATAGAAAATAATCACAATAATAATGAGCTGTAAAGAAAAGCTTAAAACTTAACGTTTTTTACACCACACACAGAAAAGGAACAAAATATATTCACCTAATGTACATGGTGTTGAAGATAATATAAAACAAAATTCAGTAGGATTTCAAACTGTCGTTAGTGATCCTCTAAATATCCTGATTTGTATCAGCCATATTTCAGTACACAGGTAATCCTTGACAGAGAGAATTGGCAATATACTAATGACTACAGCTTGATTATATTGTTTCTCAAGTGGAGATTCAGATCTCATTCTGCTGAATGATTATGATGTCAAAGTCTTCACACAAGGTTCTTCCAACATCAAAAGCTGTTTATATTCCATGGCTGTATCTGTGCTGTCAAGCCCTTTTGGATCACCAGCTGAATAAGTTCCTTGTCCTCAGGTGCAATTCTCTGAATGGTTCTTTCACATTGGCTCCCACAAGACTCTAACAATAATACAGATATTTCACTCTCACTGAGAACATCTTTTGACCTGGTCGGATGTTTATTTACCAGATATTGATGTTGTCACAAGGACATTTTCCCCCCTGCGGGTCCGGGGTAAGAATAGGCCCGAGGTATTCCCGCCTGTCGTAAGAGGCGACTAAAAGGAGTTTCAACCGTTTCGGCCTTCCATGTAATGGTCCCCCTTGGGGTTTGACCTCCATTTTTCAAAATTCTACAGAAGTACGAGCCTTTTGGGGAAGGACACCTTACATGGTGTACCACTGGTCCTAAGTGCACTAAGACCTTGGCACTCAGCATTGCACCAGCGTTGTAACCATACCCACTATTCCTCAAATTGGGCCTAAACGCCTGATGGGTTGTCCAAGTTACGCCCATAGTGCATCTCCATCTGCACCAGCGATCATGATGGACTTTCCATGGCACCAGAAATCCAGCACGGTAGCCAGCCCGTTGTGGTGGGGTCGTCATGTACCCTCTAGGTTGTAGCCCCCCTGACAACACAGGGATCGTACTGCCGATACCTGAGCTGCACCCTCCCCACGTCGGCCAAGGAGTAGATGCCCGTCTCCTTGGGGCATCAGGACTCCCGGCAATGGTCATCCTGCCAGGTGGCCCTTGCTGCGGCTTGGTGGCGCCCGTGGGGAGAGCCCCTGGTCGGAGTGGGTGGTATCGGGGCGGACGTTTCGCAGATGAAACGTCAACATGTATCAGGTCGCTCTGCGGCCGAGTCTTTCAAAAGAAAAGGTACCGTTTCTAGTTCTCCTGCCCTTTCCCCCTTGGCCACTCCATGGGAGGAGGGACAGGCCCGCCGGCTTGGGGCGAAGTACTTCCCCCGCTATTTGGTCTGTTCTCGAACCGATGGGGGGACGTTCGCCACCTCCAAGCCCATGTTCTTTGTTCAGCACATTGAGGACGTCTTCGGGGAAATCGAGGCTCTCAGCAAGATGCGTTCAGGGTCCGTCCTTATCAAGACCACCTCCGCCACACAGTCGGCGGCGCTCCAGGCGTGCGACCGCCTAGGGGACATCCCAGAATCCATTGTCCCACATCTGGCACTAAATAGGACGCAGGGGGTTATTTTTCATCGTGACCTCCTGCTACAATCTGATGAAGAGCTCAGGGCCAACCTGGAGCGCCGAGGCGTGCATTTCGTCCGGCGAGTCCAGCGCGGCCCCAAAGACCGTCGCATCGACACCGGGGCCTTTATCCTTGCCTTCGAGGGGGACGTTCTCCCGGAGAAGGTAAAGGTGATGTGCTACCGGTGTGACGTGCGACCTTACGTCCCGCCTCCTATGCGCTGTTTTAGGTGTTTGCGCTTTGGGCACATGTCGTCACTGTGTGAGGCTGAGCCCCTTTGTGGCGATTGTGGACGTCCTCTTCGTGAGGAACATACATGCACCCCACCACCTCGGTGCGTTAATTGTCCTGGCGTCCACTCGCCTAGATCCTCAGACTGCCCCGCATATCAGAAGGAGAAGAAGATACAAGAAATCAAAACTTTGGATCGGCTCTCTTATTCTGAGGCCCGGAAGAAGTACGACCGCCTCCATCCTGTGCCATTGACCACTTCGTTTGCCTCAGTTGTGTCCACTCCTTCCGCGGTATCCTCACCCCTATCCTGTCCCCCCACCGCCTCCTCCGCCCATCAGGGGGCTCTGCCTCCACCTCCCAAATCCCTCCCTTCCAAATCCTCCTCCCCCGTGGCCCCCACCCCCTCTGCCCCAGGGGCCACCCTTCCTCCTCCTCCTCCCCCCACGCCACCTGAGAAGCGATCCTCTTCTCAGTCGTCCATCGGGGAAACGTTCCGGACCCCAGCTTCCGAGGTCCGGCGTTCCAAAACGGACCCCGCGCGCGAGGACCTTCTTCGGGTCCAGCCCACCATCCCTGTGCCCCCTCGGCCTTCCAAGAAGGCCTCCAAGAAGAAGTCTCTATCCCCCTCTCCACCCCGGCGCGTTTCGTCTGACGCTCCCTCCGTGAGTCGCTGCTCCCGGCCGTCCTCAGTTTCGCCAGGACGCTCTGCTGCCAGGCGCTCCGCCGGCCTTTCGTCGGCAAATGATGCGGCCTGTCCTACACAACCAGGGACAGCGGCCGCAGCTGGCGACGAGTCGATGGAACCGGATCCGCCTCCCGTCGGTTGTAGCGTAGTTCCCTCGCAACCTGGCCCTCCGCGGCCGTCGAGGTGACCAGCTCTTCCCCCGTCTCGTTCCCCCAACCTCTTGACTAGCGACGGCGTTGTTTCATTGGAACTTAAGAGGTATTCGATCTAATCGGGAGGAATTACAACGTCTCCTCCGCCTGCACTGTCCGCTCGTCCTTGGTCTCCAGGAAACCAAGTTGCGCCCGACTGACCGTATTGCCTTTACCCACTATACCTCGGAGCGGTATGACCTCACCCCTGTGGACGGTATCCCAGCTCATGGTGGGATCATGTTGCTCGTTCGGGACGATGTTTATTACCATCCCATCCCATTGACCACCCCACTCCAAGCAATAGCTGTCCGCATTACTCTTTCTGCTTTTACTTTTTCAGTTTGTACCATCTACACTCCACCGTCATCTGCTGTCAGTCGGGCTGACATGATGCACCTGATCGTTCAGCTTCCCCCGCCGTTTTTATTGTTTGGCGACTTCAATGCCCATCATCCCCTTTGGGGCTCTCCTGCGTCCTGTCCAAGAGGCTCACTCATGGCGGATGTCTTCAACCATCTCAATCTTGTCTGCCTCAATACCGGCACCCCGACTTTCCTCTCGGACTCTACTCATACCTACTCCCACTTGGACCTCTCGATCTGTTCTACCACTCTTGCCCGTCGGTTCGAGTGGTATGTCCTTTCTGACACCTATTCGAGCGACCACTTCCCCTGTGTCGTTCGTCTCCTGCACCACACCCCATCCCCACGTCCTTCGAGCTGGAACATACTGAAAGCTGACTGGGGACTTTACTCCTCCCTGGCGACCTTTCCGGACCATGATTTTCCCAGTTGTGACAGTCAGGTCGAATACCTCACGGCTGTTATCATCAATGCTGCTGAACGTTCCATTCCTCGTACTACTTCTTCTTCACGTCGCGTTTCCGTCCCCTGGTGGAACGAGGCTTGTAGGGACGCTATCCGTGCTCGACGACGTGCTTTACGCACCTTTCGCCGCCATCCTACGTTGGCGAATTGTATTGAATACAAACAACTCCGAGCGCAATGCCGTAGAGTCATCAAAGACAGCAAAAAAGCTTGTTGGGCCTCTTTCACCAGCTCCTTTAACAGTTTTACTCCCTCTTCCGTCGTTTGGGGTAGCCTGCGCCGGCTGTCGGGCATTAAGGCCCACTCCTCGGTACCTGGCCTGACCTCAGGTAATGAGGTCCTTGTTGATCCTGTGGCTGTCTCCAACGCCTTTGGCCGCTTTTTCGCGGAGGTTTCAAGCTCCGCTCATTACCATCCTGCCTTCCTTCCGAGGAAAGAGGCAGAAGAGGCTCAGCGACCTTCCTTCCACTCGCTGAATCTGGAAACTTATAATGCCCCCTTTACTATGCGGGAACTCTAACGTGCGCTTGCACTGTCCCGGTCCTCTGCTCCGGGGCCAGATGCCATTCACGTTCAGATGCTGGCACACCTTTCTCCGGCGGGCAAAAGCTTCCTTCTTCGTACCTACAATCGCGTCTGGACCGAAGGTCAAGTCCCCATGCGTTGGCGTGACGCCGTTGTTGTTCCTATACCCAAACCCGGGAAGGATAGACACCTTCCTTCTAGTTACCGCCCCATTTCTCTTACAAGCTGTGTCTGTAAGGTGATGGAGCGCATGGTTAATGCTCGGTTAGTCTGGATTCTTGAATCTCGATGACTACTTACTAATGTCCAATGCGGCTTTCATCGCCGCCGCTCTGCTGTTGACCACCTTGTGACCTTGTCGACATTCATCATGAACAACTTTTTGCGAAGGCGCCAAACGGTAGCCGTGTTATTCGACTTGGAGAAGGCTTATGATACCTGTTGGAGAGGAGGTATTCTCCGCACTATGCACAGGTGGGGCCTACACGGTCGCCTGCCCCTTTTTATTGATTCCTTTTTAACGGATCGAAAGTTTAGGGTACGTGTGGGTTCCGTATTGTCCGACGTCTTCCTCCAGGAGAACGGAGTACCTCAGGGCGCCGTCTTGAGCGTAGCCCTTTTTGCCATTGCGATCAATCCAATTATGGATTGCATTCCACCTAATGTCTCAGGCTCTCTCTTTGTCGATGACTTCGCGATCTACTGCAGTGCCCAGAGAACATGCCTCCTGGAGCGCTGCCTTCAGCGTTGTCTAGACAGCCTCTACTCATGGAGCGTGGCAAATGGCTTCCGGTTCTCTGAAGAGAAGACAGTTTGTATCAACTTTTGGCGATATAAAGCGTTCCTTCCGCCATCCTTACATCTCGGTCCCGTTGTTCTCCCATTCGTGGACACAACTAAGTTTCTAGGGCTCACGTTGGACAGGAAACTGTGTTGGTCTCCACATGTCTCTTATTTGGCGGCCCGTTGTACACGTTCCCTTAATGTCCTCAGAGTTCTTAGTGGTTCATCTTGGGGAGCGGATCGCACTGTCCTGCTTCGCTTGTATCGGTCCATAGTCCGATCGAAGCTGGATTATGGGAGCTTCGTCTACTCGTCCGCTCGGCCGTCCCTCTTACGCCGGCTCAACTCCATCCACCATCGGGGGATACGTCTTGCGACCGGAGCCTTCTACACTAGTCCTGTGGAGAGTCTTTATGCTGAAGCTGCCGAGTTACCATTGACCTACCGGCGCGACGTACTGCTGTGTCGGTATGCCTGCCGGCTGTTGTCTATGCCCGACCACCCCTCTTACGAGTCCTTCTTCGCCAATTCTCTCGACTGTCAGTATGGGTTGTATGTGTCTGCCCTGCTGCCCCCCGGAGTCCGCTTCCGTCGCCTGCTTCGACAATTGGATTTTGCCCTCCCTACCACCTTCAGAGAGGGTGAGAGCCCGACACCACCTTGGCTCCAGGCTCCGGTTCCTATTTATCTCGACCTCAGCTCACTCCCGAAGGAGGGTACTCCGGCTGCAGTGTATTGCTCACGGTTTGTCGAACTTCGTGCTCGACTTGCCGGTCACACCTTTATTTACACCGATGGCTCCAAAACTGACGATGGTGTCGGCTGTGCCTTTGTCGTCGGGGCTGCCACCTTTAAATACCGGCTCCTCGACCAATGTTCCAGCTTTACGGCCGAGCTTTTTGCTCTCCATCAGGCCGTTCAGTATGCCCGCTGCCACCGCCATTCATCGTATGTACTCTGCTCTGACTCACTCAGTGCTCTTCAGAGCCTTGGAGCTCCCTTTCCGGTCCATCCCTTGATTCAACGGATACAGCAGTCCCTCCATTCTTTCGCTGATAATGGTGGTTCTGTCAGCTTTCTGTGGGTTCCCGGACATGTAGGAGTGCCTGGGAATGAGGCTGCGGATGCTGCAGCCAAGGCTGCAGTCCTCCTGCCTCGGCCAGCCTCCCATTGTGTCCCTTCATCTGACGTTCGTGGGGATGTATGTAAGAGGCTTGTGTCGTTGTGGTGGGATGCTTGGTCATCCCTCCAAGGAAACAAGCTCCGGGCAGTAAAACCGCTCCCAACTGCTTGGACAACATCCTCCCGACCATCTCGGCGCGAGGAGGTCCTTCTGACCAGGTTGCGGATTGGGCATTGCCGGTTTAGCCACCGCTACCTGCTGTCCGGTGACCCAGCCCCGCAGTGCCCTTGTGGTCAGGCATTAACAGTGCGCCATGTTTTATTGTCGTGTCCCCGTTTTAGTCAATTTCGTGTTATCCTGTCCCTGCCATCTACTTTACCAGATGTTTTAGCTAATGACGCTCGAGCAGCTGCTCGTATTCTGCGTTTTATAACTTTAACTGGCTTGTCCAAAGACATTTAACCTTTTTACTTATTTTATCTGCATCTTTGTCAGGTCCTTCTGGTGTCCCCCCACAAGTGGTGAGTTTTAGCAGATTCCATGTGCTCTAACACCAGTGACTGGGCGCCCTTAAACCCTACAAAAAAAAAAAAAAAAAAAAAAAAAAAAAAAAAAAAAAAAAAAAAAAAAAGAGGACATTTTGGGCTTCAAAAAGAAGTTCTCAAATTCTCATCCCAAACTCAAAAACTATGAAAAGGCAGGTGCCCAGTGTGTGTGTATGTGTGTGTGGGGGGGGGGGGGGGGGGACATTTTGAGCATCATACGAAGGATAAAAAACATCTGGTAATCCAAAAGGGCCCGATGCTACAAGTACAGCTGTGGAACGTGTACAGCTTTCAGTGTTGGAAGAACTTAATGAGATTATTTTCAGACCTAGTTCTGTTGAATGATTATGATGGTAGTGTCCACTTGAGAAACAATACAATCAAGCTGCAGTCATTAGTTCATAATCAGTTCTCTTCGTCAAGGCTTACCAGTGTACTGAAGTACACCAGATGCAGATCAGTATATTTAAGGGATCACCCATGACAGTTTGAAATCCAGGTGAATTTCTTTTTATTTTGTCCTCTTTGTCTTGTATACTACTTGAAAAAATGTTGTTTATTTTATGTGCATGCTGTAGAAAAAAGTTATGTTTTAAGCATTTCTTTACAAATTATTGTTAACATAATTTTTTCTATCATAATAATGAGTTGTCTGTTATTTTCAATTAACAAAATGCATGCCTGTGAAATGGTAAACTTTAAAAAAACAAACCATGTATGTAAAAAATAAAATAACAGTTTAAAACATAAAACAAATATAAGTAGGAAAATTAGAATAGTAATGAATATTTTAATTAGGAATGTTAAAAATACTCTGACAGCTCATTGTGTTCAGCCTATTTTCAAACAGTGGTATATCAGGATCCAACAATGGAAGATCCAGTGTGGAATAATGGCAATATTATGAAAAAGATAGATTGCTACTCGCCATATGAAGAGTCCAGGGGAAAAAACCTGACAAGTCACAATCCTTATTTTTTTTCAGGAGACGAAATTTAAAGTTTCAAGACTCATAAAATTTTAGTTTTTCAAGTTATAATCTTCATTTTTGTTTTAGACTTTAATATATCTTTCAGAGAAAGAGTACTGCTGAAATTATACACATCTGAATAGGATTTTCAATAATATGATGCATTTTTATTACAAAAGCAGGTCGCACAGAGGAAAAATATGGCAAATCCATAACATATTGCAGGTAACTACAAGATTTCAAATTCATGTTACAACAAATTACCTCACATAATCATTTAATAATCTTCTATAAAAGGTCCTGTGCTTTTTCGATGGTGGATTAATGCAAAAGACAATCAAAATACACTTGCACTTCACTACGGCAAAATCTTTTCAAGTCTTGTAAATCTCTGTATTTCTCAGCAGATATTTTAAGATCACCTGCAAAAAACCAGAATCCCTTAATTTAAATAGCTATATGCCTAATATTAAAAAAATACTTTTTTTTTCAAAAAAACCTTCAAATCATATTGCTGTAAAAGAATTACTATACCTTCAGATTTAGCAGAGGGTAGGCTGAACTCGCCTTCTTTCAGGCTGGAATCTTGCCCTTTCTTTCCATGGAGAAGTAATGAAGCTTGCTCATATGCTCCATTGTAGCTTCCTCTATACCCAACCAGTGCTGCATGGTGTCGTGTGACTTCCAATTCTCTTATTGGCCTGAACTGGAAAGGGAGTTTTTTCTTGTATGTTGTATTATCCAGATACTCTGTCCAGCATTTGATTATCTCTGGTTGCTCCTCAACATCAATGATGACAAAAGGCAAAGAGTGTGTGTGTGAATTCTGAAAAACCTGACACCAGACCTTTGGAATTTGACATTCCTGAGTTTGGTCTATCAACTTCGAGGTACAAAGGACCTCTTATGGGGAGTGTCATCTTTACATAGTTCAATCGTTTTTCTGCATGGACCAGATGGTGAAGGAATCTGAACACAGTGGCATTCCTGTTTTGCCCTCTGCAGGAGTCACAGAAGATCACCAGATGTCTGAGTTCTGGATTTAGAAAATTGGGTACAAGGAACGATGTAACTTCGTCTGCTCTTTTTCGGCCTGTGCTCTCTGGATATATGTAAAAATAGCTGTCCCCTGTTGCCAAAACATGGACATTGAATATAGATACAGAAAGCTGTCATTTATAATAAACTTCATTTGTCTTTATATTTGGACATGGAAGGTTTTTGCTATAGTCCATCGTAATTGGAAACTTTGATGGATTTTTTTGACTTTCCATCTTTGGCTTTTTTTTCCTGTCAGAAAATACTTTTTGTTTTCTGAGATGCAATTCATGGCTATTTGATTGGATCGAAGTTCAGAATGAAGCCTTACTTTATTTTCAACTGATGATGTTAAAGACAGTTCCTTCTCCAAATTTTTCTTCTTGGCTAGATACTCATCGCAGGAGCCACAAGTATCGTGGATATCCATAACATATATTGAAATCTGAATTGAATATAGTGCAGTATGTTTCATACGACATGTTCTGATCCTGAAACTTCTCCTTGAATGTGTGGAACATTTTTTTAATATTCAAAGACTCTGGCAGGTAAATTTTTTCTGTCTTTGTCAAACTGTAGTGGCTGTTGTGACCTTTAAATAAATTAATGTTCCCTCTTATTATTGCACATGTTTCATCCTTCAAAACCTGTGGGCGGGATCTGTGTTTCCCTCGACCGTCTCGTAGAGGTTGGTATCCAGATTTAAGTTTCTTCAGTAAATGGTCTACCTTGCCCTTCTTTATTCCATGTAGCGACATAAATGCTTGGTTGCACACATGTACTTCTTGGAAACTTCCATTAATGGTAATAGAAACACTGAATTTATTTGATTCATCACGAAACTTTGCTTCCTGCTCTTCTCTTCTAGGATGCCTGTGCTATACAGGGACCACTGTGATTAAACCACTTAAATAGAGGTTTATTTCATCATGATTTTGGAAGTGGTTCATGCTATTGATAATATTCCTTTAATTTTCATCACTGACAATATCAAAACAATTGTTTTTCCACTTACATGGTTCTCCTGTTTCATGTGACTGCAATCTTAAACATTTGGAGGCATCTCTAACACAACCATACTTCTTCCTTTTCTTTTCCAGCTTCTTTGATGACATTCTATAGTTTTATTGGCAAGTAGATGAGACACAGTCTTCTTTATTCATTTTACACTGACAGAATACAATGCTAGATCTAACTTCCTTCACAAACTTCACAAAGCTAACAACAATGGTCAACTTATACACAACAATGACTGTGGCAACTATGATAAAACAACAATAACATTAGTGAAAACAGACCTGTGCGGGCTGGGAATCATTAAGTGATAAATTTTATCGTTGCTTTCTCTGGACTCGTCAGGATATTCCCCTGTTTTGCATGGACTTATAATGTTTTACACCTGCACATGTTTACAAGATGTCAGAATATCTCTTGACTCATCAGGTTTTTGACCAGTTCTGTAAAGCCAGCTAAAACTACATTGGCTGGTCTATTAAATTATGAAAAAACAGAAATTTTGGAATTTTGGACTTACCAGCTTTTTTCCCCTGGACTCTTCATATAATAGAGATATTGATTTGCAGATAGGCACAACAAAAAGACTGCCACAAACAGTCATGCAAATGCGATTCATACACACATGACCACTGTCTCTGGCTGTTGAGGCCAGACCAGAGGAGCCAAAGACAGTGGTCACATGTGTAGGGTTTGCATTTGCTGGAATGTGCATGTGTGTATGTTGTCTGATTCAGAAGAACACCTTTTGGCCAAAAGTATTTGTGTAGGAGTCTTTTTATATTGTGCCTGTCTGTGACTCAACATCTCCAGTATGTGGTGAATATCAGTCTAGCCTTTTCATAATATTGTCATTACTTCAGGACCCAGCATTATCACAAAGGGATGTATGCAGCTTGGAAGCTACTTTAATTTACGTTGTAACAAAAGTTTTTATTTTTCAGAATTAAGTAATGGTGGTAGGTAATTTTGTGAAATTTCAAATTATTACAAACATTGATTGTATAGCTTTCAGGAACATGAATTACACTTCAACTTTTATATGAAAAACATTTTTTGTATATCATTGTTTCGCAGATATTCCTTCCAAACCTAAAATACCAAATTACCTTTCGGGGTATGTTTTACCTCTAAAAATGAAATTGGGTACAAATGAAAAAATATGTATTGCACTATTTTGCCCCTTCTGCACATCTGCCAAAATTTATCAGGATCGTTTATTGATACTTGGGAATGTTCCCGTTTGAATCACAGCCAGTTTTTTCCCTGAAGTGTGAATCTTTCACTCTGCAGTAAAGTGTACAGAATTTTGAAAGTGACTAATTAGAACTGTTTTGGAGTGGGGCTCAGACCCAGACATTTGCTTCCTTCTTTACAGTCACAACCTTTTGTTGATTGTACACATTCATATGTGATAAAAATTTTGTGATGCTGAATGTTGATCTGAGATTTCAGCAACAGAGGCTAACACAGTAAATCCTTGTTGTTTCCAGTGAATAGCTGAAGAGAATTTTCTTTGTTAAATCCAAATGCATGGTACACTTTAACAACCAAACTATACATAAAAAGATGAAACTCAGTATCAGCAGTATATTTTGGGAGAAAGAGTAATATTAAGCAACAAAAGACAATCTTCTTTCCTTTTTATAGATTTTCCCATATTTCTAGTTTATGTCTAGTATATACTCCTGTTACCAGCAGAATTGCACAAGAAAACTTATATCTTAACACTGTGAGGAATTTCTGTGATATCAGTGATGAACCACTACCTGAATCAAAATGAATATCAACTTTTCCCCCAATTCCTCACCCTCTTCTGCTAGTAAACATGCTCTTGTGAATATCAGTTGTGAGAGTGTTATCATTTGCTAAATATTAAGACATGTAGTTCCTCTGTCAAGCCATGAGGTGTAACATCTCCCCCAGAATGTTCAATGTCTTCCATTCTGGTTATGTGGGATTCTGTCAGTCATCCTGTTTATATGCTGCCAGAAGATTTTTTCCAAAATTAATTACCTTACACCACTATCTTTTTTAGTTATTGCTTCTATGGGTGGGTTGGTGTTGTACTTGACAGTAGACACTCTCTTCTGGCCTGTAGAGTTTATGTTGATACCTACCATCCCTGTTTTTATTTCTCCCAGAACTTTCCACCTGTGAATATCCATCACTCACTATTTAATATCCAGTCCTTCAATAAAAGTCAATAATCCGTTGACCACAGTCCAAACTCAACACCAAGTCTCTTTCTTATGATACTGGATAGGGCAAATTCTGAAGTAATACTTTAACAAATTGATTCTCCTGTATTGGATCATCTAAATATTTTGATCAGGTCAGAAGCTGTTCTATATATATTTTTACAACTTTCCCAGCTATGGTTGTAATAATATGGGTGTAATAATTAAAGAGATATCTTTTCATGCACACTTGGTGACCAGTATTATTTTTTAAACTTCTCCACAAAATTATCACACAATTTAAACTCATCAGAGTGTGTGATTCTCCGTTCAGAGACCTTCTTAGAATCAGCCTATCATCTTGCTAAGGATTTCACAAAAGTTATACATTGAGTGGATGTCATATTCAGTTTCAGACCTTCTTGATCCACTTGACTCTATCTGACATTATGATTTTCCCTACAGCTCCGATGTTGGACAGTTCCCAAAACATTTCCATTATTGTGCTTTCCGTCCACTCCATTGTTGAAATTTGCTTGGTACATGCAGCACTTAGTATGTGTTGCATTCACACTTTTCTAGTAAGATAATGGTCAGCAAAAAATGTGTAAGTGATGATTATGTTGCCAGAGGGTTTCTCAAAGACAGTGAGGATGAAGGAAAGTGATTGGGCAGAAATTCTGCTGTCTTCAGTGATATATATTATAGTGAATCAGAGTCTACTGATAGAGTGAAAAGTAATGAAGAGAGACAACTTTTAGCAAATACGTGGAAAGTTTATTGCGATGGCACCGGTGATCTCATGAAGTTTCCTTTTCCTGTTACGCAGCAAGGTTTCACCATTCCTCATGGTGTTCTAACAAAATCCAAAACATGAATATTTCCAGCTCTTCGTCACTGACAATCTTACGAGTGACTTTGTGTATGCTATACAAATATCTGTGCTAAAGAAAAGATACACAGAGTCACTCCACATACAAAACACTCAGTGTGGCATTCATTGATAGATGTTTCATCAAAAGAACTGAAGGCTATTCATGGTGTAATATTGTATGTGGGCTTGAATTTGAAGGCAGAATTAGTTGACTATTTTACAGAAGACTGGCTAGAAAAAACTCTATTTTTCAAATATATTTTTATCATCTCCATTTCTCCTCCTCCTCCTCCTTCATCTTCTTCTTCTCTCCTCGCTACTCCACACCCCCCCCCCCCCCCAAGCATTTTTGGTGCTGCATTTAGTTTCACCAGGTGTGCCTCAGCACTGTCAACATACGAGAGGGAGAAAGGTGAAGAACGTTAGTGATTTTATTAACAGTAAATGCAAAGAACTTTACATACCAAAAGAAATGTGGCTATAAATGAGAGCACAGTAGGATTCAAAGGAAGGATTCAACTCAATTGCTGCAATCTAAAGAAGCCTGCGAAGACAGGTTTACTAGTTTTCTGTTGATGTGATTCAGAAAATGGTCACGTTTTTCCTGACATTCTATATTACTGAAAGACAACTACAGAAAGTCTAATTCATCCTAATTTACCTCTTTCAATCTGAATAGTAGCTTATTTAGCATGGGAATTGCTTACTTGTGTAGGTGGTTCTGACTGTCACATCTTCACTGACAGGCTCTACACAAGCCCTCAACTTGCTCAGGTAATGCAAAAAATGGAATTTCGTCTAACATATACAGTTACACCTTCCAAGAAGGATTTTCCATCCAATTTGAAGAAGACAAAACTTCCTGAATATGAGTTATGTGCTTATCAAAGTGAAATGAAAATTATGTGTCTTTCATTCCATGACAAGAGGTTAGTGACAATGGTGTGTACATTCTTTGGTCATCAAATCCAATTGATCACTGGTTGTAAGAAAAAAAAGCCTGTACAGTTCCTGAAACCCACTATTGTTTTGAAATACATGAAGTTTATGGGAGGGGTGGACAGGGCTGAACAGTCCTGTGGTTGCTATGGTTTCATAAGGTGATCATACAAGTGGTGGAAAAATTATTCTTTTGGCTGATTGAAGGTGCTGTAATGAACAGCTATATTCTTTACTCAGGAGATAAAAATGTACATGTCCAAAGATGAAGGAACCACTTCATGGCATTCGCTTTAGAACTGTTCCAGAGATTTGCCAGGCTGTAGACTGCTCCATTTGCACCATCAATAGAACAGGCTCTGCTAATGGTATACTACTCATCATTCTTATAGAGGAAATCTAATCAGACAACTAGTCGGCCAAGTGAGAAATACAAATTCGAGGAAGACCATCATTGTCTGATGCCAAGGAGAGACTAAATGGGAAGGTACAAGGTGCAGTGAAGAAAATCATGGTTTGCAGCAATTGCAAGAAGAAAGGAGTAAGAAGAATAGCGATTTACTTCTGTGAAACATGCAAGGAGGTCTGGAATTCAACTGGGAAATGTTTTAAGAAGTACCTTACAGAAAAAGAATTACAAGCAGCCCTAAACAAAAACACCATATGTAGAGATTGTCAAGTGACCTCATATTGCAATTTTTTTTTTTTTTAGCAGTAACATAAGGACCTGTAATTCCTTACAGTCTTATCCGGGTAAAATACAAGGGTTGGAACTTCAATAGTGGCAACTATTTATTCACAACCAATACAAAAGAGTTACATTTTGCACCTGTTACTGCCTTTCAAAGTAGTCTCCAACATTGTGTAGAACCTGTTGCCAGTGATGTGGAAGGCATAGTATATCATTAGCAGAGCCTGTTCTGTTGATGGTGCGAATGGAGCGGAGTACTGCCTGTCGAATCTCTGGAACAGTTCTGAAGTGAATGCCACGAAGTGGTTCTTTCATCTGCAGAATCAAATCAAAGTCACAAGGACTTAAGTCGTATTACTGTTCATTTTTGGAGCATCATCCATGATCAGCTTTGCGAAAGAAGTCGTGACACTTTCTGTGCAACCCACCCAACATTTTGCATGACAATGCGCAGGCGCATACAGCGCAAGCTGAGGCTGGTCTGTTTGGGTGATGGAACTGGAAAGTTCTGTACCATCCACCATACTCCCCGAATTTAAGTCCTTGTGACTTTGATTTGATTCCAAAGATGAAGGAACCACTTCATGGCATTCGCTTTAGAACTGTTCCAGAGATTTGCCAGGCTGTAGACTGCTCCATTTGCACCATCAATAGAACAGGCTCTGCTAATGGTATACTACACCTTCCACATCACTGGCAATGTGTTCTGCACAATGCTGGTGACTACTTTGAAGGACAGTAACAGGTAAAAACATGTAACTCTTTTGTATCGGTTGTGAATAAATAGTTGCCACTATATAAATTCCAATCCTCGTAAGTAAGAGGTAGGTGTTGAGTCTTGTACCATAGGAATCAAGGGAGAGGTAGGGACATTGCAGCGAGAAGAAAAATTGGATTGGAGAGGGTTACATTTTGGAAATTGCTTAGCTATATCCATATCCTGTTCCCACTGAAACTCTTCTAAACACTCTAGGTGTGATATTTCACTAACTTCGTGCTTATTCAGCAGTTCTTCCCAGAACCTGTCAAACTTTTTCTCACTTACGTGCTTAAAGTCAAATATTTAGCATATTAACTAATTTGCAAAGTAATCAGATGTTTGAAGCTGTCTTATCTATGATAGTTTGATTCTTTAAATGATCAGTGGTTGCTGATAATGAACTAAATCACATTGTTTGTTGATTTCAGAATATAATTTCCTTTTCATAGCTACTACTGCTTCTGTTAGCTCTCTAATTCTTGTGTTAATCTCATGTCTTTTTGTGCCTTGACTTCACAACATGTTCTTCATGTTTTGCGACTTAGAACTGAGGCACTGAGAATCATAAGGGCCCAAAGCACACTATTGTTGATTTTGAAATTGTGGCATGTATACATGCTCATGACATTTGTTGATTTTCTGGTGGGTCAAGTTCATCTTTGTAGTAGATCCACATGGTAAGTAAGAACATTCATTAAAAGCTCTCTCTCACCTATTTCTGTGATATTCACTTCAGTATCTACCTGATGGCAGTGTGCTTTAGACCTTTATGGTTCTTAGTGCCTAAAATAGTTTCTTCTATTTTACAACATATTTTATGAGTTTCTTTGTCTTAGATAAGTTTTTACTTCTTGATTAAGCTTTGCTGCATACTTTTCAAACAGGTCTTCAATTTTTTGGGTTAAGATTGGCATAAAACAAGACAATGTCACACAAACAAATTTCCACTGACACCCAGCTTTGTGTCACTTACCTTTTAAATCGACAACCTGGAGCTGCTGGGTCGGACATCACAAGTTGCAATATTTGGCATGGCTGCATCTCACTGCCATTGCCCATGATGGATATGCACAGTATGAGGGCACTATCATGTCACAAGCCCAGACGTAGCTGTGCATCTGTTGGCCACAGCTTGGTTGTCAGCAATCAACCCTTTGCACAGCTTGGATATACTTGAAAAATTCTTCTTTGTTTAAAACAATCTTTTTCTGCTTCCTGAGCTCCAAAAAAAAGTATGTAAACAACACTACAAACACTCTTAACAGCAGTTATAATTAAGTGTAGTGGGTTTAGATGTTTTCCAGTATTTGTTTTGACCCTTTGACCCCAATACTGTTACCCTAGGCAACCAAATAATTTCAAGAAAGTTGTGTGTTTATAGTGGTTATCCCCTTTAAATATCTTTTCCCACTCTTGCAAAATTATTCTTTTATAACCAATATTTAATCTTCTTTTTCATGTTTTTCAACCAGTCCAAGTTCTCACTTGTTTCAAAAGAGTAAACAATTGCTACTTGTAATAGTTTCATCTTCTTCTGTCAGGTACATGAATTCTTACAGCAAATACTTTTTCATTAATTTCTTCATTTGTGTTTACATTTTTTCCCCTTCCAATCCCTCTGTTATTTGTATCTCGCACTATAGAGGCACAAATGTGATGTTACTTGGTCAGGCACTTATTTGACTGTATATATTTTTTTGTAGCATTGGACCATTTAAACTTACTTTGTTTTGTTCCTTGAATAAAAGAATAACATTGACTGACATACACTATATTTAATATGTGCTCACATACTTGTCTTTAAATAAGCAACTGCCAACAAAACTACTTTGTAGTTATTTTACATTAATTATTCAGATGGGAATTACAACCCTTGACAATGTTACAGCATGGATGTTTACAGACCATCTGACCAAACTAGTCTCTTCTTGATATTCTTGCAAATGCACACTGGGATTGTTGACCGTCTTCCAAGGTGGTGTGTTGCACTCCCAAGAAACTCTGTTGCTGTGCCTGAGCAAGTATTCTTCTCAAGGTGCTTTTCTAAATTGCTGTGACTATCATACTGCACTGAAGACACCCATCATCTCAGAGTATGTCACCCCATATACACATAAAAATAGGAAGTCCCGACAATATCTGAGAAATACATTTGCCCTATTTCCTTTCTTTGTGCATCAGTCATTAATAAGAACTTACTTAGGGATGAGCTGCACTGCTTTGGAGTTCCACATATTGCTACAGTGATTTATGATGAAAACAATGGACAACATGGATGAAATTTTCTCACTCTGCAGCAGAGTGAGTGCAGATATGAAAATTCCGGACCGGCACACAGTTTTGAT
Source organism: Schistocerca serialis cubense (assembly GCF_023864345.2). Lineage (NCBI taxonomy): Eukaryota > Metazoa > Arthropoda > Insecta > Orthoptera > Acrididae > Schistocerca > Schistocerca serialis. The sequence goes on from NC_064638.1 coordinate 308,827,622, forward strand.
CTGCCAGGAAGTTTCAATGGACAACCTATCAACACTTGTTTAAAGTGCAAGTTGATACATGGCTAATAATACGACTATATGGATTCATTTACAGAGGTCTGTAGAAATGGTGAATTTGTTGCTGAGATATGAAGCGGACCTGAAAGTAAAAAATTCAGATGGACTCACACCTCTCATGCGTGCTGCCTACATTGGCTTTCATGAGATCATTAAAAAATTGGATAAGCCTGAACTACACATTGTAAATGAGAGGTAAGTCATTGGATGTATGCAACAGTGATATGAAATGATAAGTAATTGAAGGTGTGATGATGAAAATTAAATAACTTGTAGCTTTGAGTTGCCAGATTATAATTAGTTTTGTGTGTCATTAGTAAAGAACAAAAATGACATGTACATAGTACTTAGTTTTTTATTTGTCAGAGAAAGATACATACATGTACGTAGTGGTCTCAAACAAGAAGTGTGGTTTTATGAAACATGAAAATGTTGGATAATTTTTGGTTTGGGACTTCTGTTTGATTGTGCAAGGTGCTATCCAAAATTTTTGGGACTGATGCTGCCATCTGTTGGAAGCCTTACCTTTGGACTAATGGTCACCATCACCCTTGAAGTAGTTCCTATCTGCATGTACACGCCAGTTCCAGCGCTTCTCCCACTGGTCAGATATTTTCTGGAAGTCCTGTTCTTTGAGGGTGTTTATCACTGCCAGCGATGCTTCTTGAATCCTCTCTAGAGTGTCGAACTTGACGGCCTTTCAACTTGAATTTCAGTTTGGGAATAGCGCGAAGTTGCAAAGTGCCAAATCTGGCGAGTACGGTGTGTGGGGTACAACCACTATGTTGTTTTTTGCCAAAAAGGTCCTGGTGAACAAGGACGTGTGGCAAGGTGCATATTCGTGATGCAGCAGCCAGTTCCCTTGATGCCAAAGTTTCGGCCATCGTCACTGCAAGTTTTCACGGAGCTGTCACAAGACGTCACAGTAGTACGCGGAATTCACTGTTTGGTTGGGTGGGACAAATTCTTTGTACACAGTTCCCTTGGTATCAAAGAATACGATGATCATGCTCTTGACCTGTCTCACGTTTTTGGGTCTTGGAGAGCGTGGGCTCTTCCACTGGGACGATTGTTGCGTTGTCTCTGGGTCATTATTGTAAATCCAGCTCTTGTCACTGGTGATAACCCGTGACAAGAAGGTTGGATCATCAGATGCGGTCTGATGAAGGTATGTGCACACTTCAACATGCTGTGCCTTCTGATCGGCAGTCAAGATCCTTGGCACAAATTTTGCGATGACGCGTTGCATGCCCAATTCTTCAGTCAGCAATTGTTGACATGTCCCATAACCAATACCCACTTCATCCGCAACGTCTTGAATGGTTCGACATCGATCTGCACAAACCAGTTGTTGAAGTTTGTCAACAATGTCTGTTGGTGTGCGGCTAATGGGCCTTCCAGTGTGAGCATCATCTTCGATGTCTCTATGGCTAGCCCTGAACCAAGCATGTCACTCAAACACACACGTATGGCTCATGCTCTGTCCCCCAAACACTTTTTGAATCATTGCAAGGGTCTCCGTAGCACTTTACCCGAGATTTACACAGAACTTGATACACACGCACTGTTCTGTTCGCGGATCCATTGTAAAATCGCCACACACCAAACACAAAGTATTACGGAAATCAATGTGGACACGCAACATGTCCTCCCAGCTGAATGCCACTCTGCACACTGACTCATCAGATATGCAGCTATCGCCATCTTGCAGTGCAAAGATCTACTACTCCTACTTTCCAGATGGCAGTGCCAGTCCCGAAAATTTTGGATTCCACCCTGTATTGTTTATATGAGGTGATTTTCACAGTCACAGTTTTAGTCTCCTTTTAAGACATTTATGATTATGTTTTGGCTACTCTTTAGAGGAATCACTCTCAGCTATGTATTGTTGCTGCCTTGAGGATGTTTCCATTTCTTACAGGGTCAGTGAAATGAAAAGGGGCAGTAGGGAGATGATGTAATGAAAAGGTGAAAGGAATAAGAGGGGAGAGTGGGGGGGAGGAGGGTAGAGGTAGTTGTTTGCTTTGGTGTTTGATATGAAAAATGTGACAAGCTAATCCAATATCATTATACAAATAGTATAATGATTATTAGTTACCACACACACCTGGTTCAAGATCTTACTGGAACCAACGAAATGCTGTGAGTAATGAGGGTACTGGCCAAGGCTCAGGAGGTAGTATGTGGATAAATTGAGAATTTTGATCTGTCAGGAGGTGTGGTGGGGTAGGCCATGCAGCAGCAATGACTACTGTGTCCAGGTGTGCAGTCATCAGCACAACTGCCTAATAAGTAGGAAACATGGGACTGAATTCTTCTCTGGCACAAATTTTCAACTTTCTCCATTGATTTACTGTAAGTCTCACACCCAATGTCTGTAATTTCTTTTTGTATGAAAATTCTTTTAAATATAGTTTTATGTTTTGTTGTTGTGGTCCTCTGTCCTGAGACTGGTTTGATGCACCTCTCCACGCTACTCTATCCTGTGCAAGACTCTTCATCTCACAGTACCTACTGCAACCTACATCCCTCTGAATCTGCCTAGTGTATTCATATCTTGGTCTCCCTCTATGATTTTTACCCTCCGCGCTGCCCTCCAATACCAAATTGGTGAACCCTTGATGCCTTAGAGCATGTCCTACCAACCGATCCCTTCTTCTTGCCAAGCCGTGCCACAAGCTTCTCTTCTCCCAATTCTATTCAATACCTCCTAATTAGTTATGTGATCTACCCGTCTAATCTTCAGTATTCTTCTGTAGCACCACATTGCGAAAGCTTCTATTCTCTTCTTGTCTAAACTATTTATCATCCATATTTCACTTCCATACATGGCTACACTCCATACAAATACTTTCAGAAACGACTTCCTGACACTTAAATCTATACTCGATGTTAACAAATTTCTGATCTTTAGAAACGCTTTCCTTGCCATTGCCAGTCTACATTTTATATCCTCTCTACTTCAACCATCATCAGTTATTTTGCTCCCCAAATAGCAAAACTCCTTTACTACTTTAAGTGTCTCATTTCCTAATTTAATTCCCTCAGCGTCACCCGACTTAATTCGACTACATTCCATTATCCTTGTTTTGCTTTTGTTGATGTTCATTTATAACCTCCTTTCAAGACACTGTCCATTCCGTTCAACTGCTCTTCCAAGTCCTTTGCTGTCTCTGACAGAATTACAATGTCATCGGCGAACCTCGAAGTTTTTATTTCTTCTCTATGCATTTTAATACCTACTCCAAAGTTTTCTTTTGTTTCCTTCACTGCTTGCTCAATATACAGGTTGAATAACATCGGGGAGAGGCTACAACCCTGTCTCACTCTTTTCTCAACCACTGCTTCCCTTTCGTGTCCCTCGACTCTTATAACTGCCATCTGGTTTCTATACAAATTGTAAATAGCCTTTCGCTCCCTGTATTGTACCCCTGCCACCTTCAGAATTTGAAAGAGAGTATTCCAGTCAACATTGTCAAAAGCTTTCTCTAAGTCTGCAAATGCTAGAAACGTAGGTTTGCCTTTCCTTAATCTAGCTTCTAAGATATGTCGTAGGGTCAGTATTGCCTCATGTGTTCCAATATTTCTACGGAATCCAAACTGATCTTCCCCGAGGTCAGCTTCTACTAGTTTTTCCATTCGTCTGTAAAGAATTTGCGTTAGTATTTTGCAGCCGTGACTCATTAAACTGATAGTTTGGTAATTTTCACATCTGTCAACACCTGCTTTCTTTGGGATTGAAATTATTATATTCTTCTTGAAGTCTGAGGGTATTTCGCCTGTCTCATACATCTTGCTCACCAGATGGTAGCCGGCCACAGGAGTATATAGAGGGTCTATACAAGGGCGATGTACTTGAAGACAGGATTATGGAATTGGAAGAGGATGTGGGTGAAGATGAAATGGGAGATATGATACTGCATGAAAAGTTTGACAGAGCATTGAAAGATCTAAGTCGTAACAGGGCCCCAGGAGTAGACAACATTCCATTAGAATTACTGATAGCCTTGGGAGAGTCAGTCCTGACAAAACTCTACCATCTGGTTCAAAATGGCTCTGAGCACCATGGGACTTACCAGCTGAGGTCATCAGTCCCCTAGAACTTAGAACTACTTAAACCTAACTAACCAAAGGACATCACACACATCCAAGCCCGAGGCAGGATTCGAACTTGTGACCGTAGTGGTCGCGCGGTTCCAGGCTGAAGTGCCTAGAACTGCTCAGCGGTTCACTAATTCCCACCATATCTAACTTTAACCTATCCATTTCCCTTTTTAAATTTTCTAACCTACCTGCCCGATTAAGGGATCTGACTTTCCACGCTTCGATCTGTAGAACGCCAGTTTTCTTTCTCCTGATAACGACTTCATCTTGAGTAGTCCCCCACCCGGAGATCCGAATGGGGGACTATTTTACCTCTGGAATATTTTACCCAAGAGGACGCCATAATCATTTAACCATACAGTAAAGTTGCATGCCCTCGGGAAAAATTATGGCTGTAGTTTCCCCTTGCTTTCAGCCGTTCGCAGTACCAGCACAGCAAGGCCGTTTTGGTTAGTTTTACAAGGCCAGATCAGTCAACATCCAGACTGTTGCCCCTGCAACTGCTGAAAAGGCTGCTGCCCCTCTTCAGGAACCACGTTTGTCTGGCCTCTCAACAGATACCCCTCCCTTGTGGTTACACCTACGGTATGGCTATCTGTATCGCTGAGGCATGCAAGCCTCCCCACCAACGACAAGGTCCGTGGTTCAAGGGGGGAGGGGGGGGGGGATATAGAATTATCAATTCCTATATAGTTTTATAGGAATTGATAATTCTACTTTCACAAGCCACTGTAATGTTTGTAGGGTATTTTGTATTACAATCAGTACATGTACAAAATGTGGCAGACTTGGTTAAAGTTCTGACAAGGGAATTCTCTGAACTGACTTTGCACAAATAACCCATTCAACAACTCGAAAGTGTCGACATTGAACCTGTTGCAGCTATGTGTGTGTGGTCCATTGTGCATATATTCAGTGGATTACAGTGAAAATCTATAGCACCTAGTGGTATAATCAGTGTATTTTGGAAACATATTTTCTCAGAATGTATGAGGATAAGAAATACTGCCAATATATGTATTATGGGCCTTGTTTTGTGAAACAACATTTCCAAATGAAGCTATGGCGTGTCCCTTATGATGTATATATCTGAGTGGTGGATGTTATGTCGGACATCACTTGTGATGCCACAGCTGGTACATATGTGTAAACATGAAATGTAGGAAGGGGATGGGTGGAAAATTGAGACAGGTACCCACACATAGCATTGTCATAGAGCATTGGCGAAAATTGAAAATTTGTACCAGACTAGGACTTGAACCTGGATTTACTGTCTCTCACGAGTGGCTGCCTTATCCACTTCAGACATGCAGACACAGTCTCTGTCTAGCAAAAATTTTCAACTTTCGCTACTGCATTAGGCCTATACAATACCCTATGCAGCTAATTGTCGTGATTTCTCATCCACCTCTTTACTTTCCATTCCTACACTTTATGTTTACCATATTATGTAGCCATCTTGGAAAACTTCATTCTGACAAAATGGCTAAGCCCATTTCATTTTAAAATTGGAGATTGGAAAATGCGGCATTGTAGGTAGGTTATTTGGAGAACCAACTCTCAACACTGACAAAGACCTCCTTTCTTTCTATTAAGCGTCACTATTAATAGCAAAATGCAAGAAATGATGTACTGTCAGGGACCACTGTTGTTATTCTCTATTAAAAAAATTGTCAATACACTGCTGGGACCTGCCACATCGGGCATGATGAAATTAGTCCCTTCGAGAAATGACACAGTTTCAAGAGGAATTGGTGAGGCAGTTTGTGATATGAATGAAAAACTTTTTACTGTTTTGAAGAACACAGAATTTGTTGTGCAAGTTGACGATCAACAGCTATAGGAGCATTGATGCTAGCTTAAATTTGATTTGTGATAAAGAATGGCTAAGTAATGAAGGAACTATTGTTTGCCACAAATTTGACTACCATCAAGAAAAACTATTTTATATACAAGAAAGAGGATTACTTTTTTCCAAAGAAAGGAACATTTTGTTAGCAAATATATGTGCAACCAGTGGAACTGCATTCAAGGTTGGTTGATATCGTGGATTTGTAGGTTATTTAATGTCATATACTTGATGTTATGGAAATACATTGTAACCAATGGGCAGCAACTTGTGGCCAAAAATTCAAGTAAGAGATTAAGTGAATCCTTGTGATACCTCATTATTGCTGTTAAAAAAAGTTATGTCAAGAAAATGACAGAGAATTCAAATGTCTTATCCTACCCAAGGAGAGGAATTGGCTATCAAGATGAAAGTGTTTGTGTTGTTTACATTAACTTTTAAATACAACAGTTGATTTTTCTCATTTGATTGACCCAAGCATTGGTAATGCAGTGAAAGGATGACACCTATCTTGCAGATATATTTGACATATTCAGCAAGGTCAACACTGAGCTGTGCAAAGAAACAAAAGGTAAAGGCTAAAGGTATATCTTAATCCAGTTTTGAACTGGACAATTTCACCAATGATTTGAGTCAGCACAATCCTAGTCACTTTACAAATTTTCAAGAATTTGCTTGCAAAGATGGAGATAATCTTTTAAATACAGACTTACACTCCTTTTGCTATACTTCATACAGTACAAGCCTAAAAACATATGCAGACTAAATTTCCTGATCTATGTACTGTTGAAGTACCAGTGTGTGTACTTCATCTATTTTGAGAAGATGTAAGAGAATTTCATCAGAGGTGCAAGAGATGGTTGATCTGAAAGATGTCTGTGAATCCAAGCCATTTTTTCTTAAGAATATAGCACTTATTGTTTCTGGTTGAAAGTAAATAATTCTTGTTTCTCAGTATTCTAAGCTGCTGATGTTCGCTTTTTTATGTACCTACATAGTCAAAAGGGCTTCAGCATGATGAAGAAAGCAGGGGACAATTTTCAGCTGCAAGAAAGAGGTGACTTAAGACTTCAGTAGGCAAGGATAGAACCAGATATCATGTAATTTAGATCTGTTCATCAAGAGAAAGGTAGTCACTGATGTCATAGAATAATGTGATGATTGTAGCGAATATTATTACTATTGTTATTACTTTTAAAAAAATCATTGTACTTGCATTTCATACTAATTTACTGGCCATTAAAAATTACTGTGTACATTCTTATTGCTCTATGCCTCTTATTGCTCTATGCTTTATAATTTTTTGTCAAGTAGTAGACCTAATTAATATTTGCATTATACATTCTTTCCAAGAAATATCTCCCCCATCAAGACTTCATTATTATTAAAGCCACAATTTTGCTACTTTTAACTATTCACGTGATTAAAATACCTGTTTGGTAATTTTCACTGTTGATGCTAGTCTGTTAAGAATAATTAAATTTTGCAAAAAAGTAAATGTTGTTAAAAGTATGACTTACTTTTAAAAAAGTAAACTGTGAACAATTTCATTGAAATTATTAAAAATATTGTTTGCTCATAAGTAAATTTAATTTATCATACTGATAATATAAAGTCATTAGATGTAAAAAAAATGCCATTTATTTCAGCTGTGATTGTGAAAATGTTATGTTCAGAAATTGAGAGCTCTACGAGAATAACATTCCTTCTCACTTACAATGAAACACATGAACTTTTTTATCTCTCTATTTCATTTTCAGCATATTTGCACCAAATAATACTCTTAACTATGGAAATGATGGCCAGACAGTCTGAAGTGTCAGTTTGGATACTCCACGTAGTTAAAGTGTCTCACAATTTTAACTGTGCCATCCTGTTACATATACTTACTCATGAGATTGGGGCTCATAACTGGGAGACATTTAGAAGAAGTACAGCATTCACTCAGTGTATGTATTTACACAAAATGTATTCACAGTTGTGAGTGGAATGACAACAATTAAAATTTGTGCTGGACTGAGATTCGAAACTGGATTTCCCTCAAAAAGGTTATCTGAGCACAACTCATGGCCAGACGCAAACTTCTGTATGCCATCAGCCATGTGTCTACAACCTTTACTTGTATATCCAGTATGTGTATTCCCTTACAGGGGAGACATGTTGCTTGAAAGTTGCTTGCCCAGTGTCGTCAGATAAATACAGTATTGCATTGCCTATATTATTCCAAATTATGATGCATTGTTTCTTCTGACGAACAGACACTGCACTTACTACAGCCATTATGAAATACATGAAATCTATTCACAGTTGCCATTATAGACATCCATAAGCTGTATACTGGAACGATGACAGTGGAAATTTGTGCCAGATTGGGCAAGCGACTATCAAGTAAAATGTCTCCCCTGTATAGAAATATACCTAATGGTTGTGTGAGTACAGGTTTTAACCTCAAACACACGCACAGTACAGGTTTTAGACTCTTGGTTGATGACCTGTGGTAGTTTGGATCTGGCTGTGAATCATACTCAGATAGCCTAATAGTAAGACAACTGCTTGCAATAAGTGGAAAATCAGCGATTTGAGTCCTGGTCCGGCAGAAATTTTCTTTACCATCATTCCATTATACAGCTGATGGTTGTCTATATTCACTACTATGAGTACATTTCACGTATTTCATAATGGCTGTAGTTGTCGTAATGCCTGTTCCTGCGAACATGCATGCATGTCCAAAGGAGCATTGCATCATAATTCAGAATAACACAGCACTGCAATATCGAATGAATATATAATTATTTACATTTTGTAACTAAAAATAAAGATGCTGTTACTTACCAAACGAAAGTGTTGGTATGTTGATAGGAGACAATAAAAAACACACAAACACACACACAAATTTCAAGCTTTCGCAACCCAAGGTTGCTTCGTCAGCAAAGAGGGAGGGAGAGGGAAAGACGAAAGGATGTGGGTTTTAAGGGAGAGGGTAAGGAGTCATTCCAATCCCGGGAGCGGAATGACTTACCTTAGGGGGAAAAAGGGACAGGTATACACTCTCGCGCGCACACACACGCACACACATCCATCCGCACATATACAGACACAAGCAATTTTGTAACCTTCATTGGACACTTTCAGAAAATTTTATGCAAAGGGCTTTTCAATTTCCTGTTGGCCCAGTAATTCTTCATTATCTTGTACCTCAAGTATCTTTCTTTGTATGCCCTTCAGTATAGTCTTGTGTGTTTGACTTCGCTTCTCGATTTTTTTGTTTTGGGTTTTAAATATTCACTGATATCTTCCTTTATTTCAGTCAGTAAATAAAAAGGAGAACTTTAAATTTCAGTGGGCTTTAAGCAGATATGAAAAATTTGTTAAACCCATGGACATTCAAGTTTGAATAGAAAGGCTTCCTTGTCGTAGAGTTCTTTTACACAGAATAAGAGTCCCCTACAGTGGTTTATCACCTTAGAGAAAATCGTGATGAATGCTCTAGAAGCCTTAATTGAGTCAAAAGTAAAGGAAATTTTGGGAAGAGGGCTTTAAAAATATTACCTATCCTCCTACACAAAATATCATTGATAACACGTGTGAAAAACCAAACAAAATCTCAAGTATTTGTGAAGAACTGAAATTTTGTGATTGACCATAAGTCAAACGTAGCTTCCTGATGTATGAAAGCAGTAAGCTATTGTTTGTTTGTTTGTTTGTTTGTCTTCTTGCCTTTACAGTTAATCAGAAACAAAATTTTTATTCCATGATCAGTGCAGATGCTTGCAGCTGTTGACTGAATAAATTGTTTGGCGGGATTTATATTTCCACCCATATTTATGCTGGTAGGGATACAGTATAGCGTATTTGAGCACTAATGTATCAGTTTCTCACATTTTATTGTTACAAATCATACCAAATGTGTATTTTGTGGCCGGCCGAAGTGGCCGAGCGGTTCTAGGCGCTACAGTCTGGAGGCACATGACCGCTACGGTCGCAGGTTCGAATCCTGCCTTGGGCATGGATGTGTGTGATGTCCTTAGGTCAGTTAGGTTTAAGTAGTTCTAAGTTCTAGGGGACTGATGACCCCCCACCCCTCGGCCTCAACCTTAGTTAGACATTGTCCTTACCCATCTAGCCCCTTCCCTGTTCTCATTCCAGCACTACACAGCCCTCTATTCAACCGATGCACCTAACCTTTTTACTTCTCTCCTTTTCTGCTACCCCAACTTCTTTCCTGCCCTCTGTCTAACCTCCTGACTGTACCTAGCTGCTCTACACTCTCTCCACCTCATCCCTGCACGCTCTCACTAGCAGCACTTTACGATCCCCCACCGCTACCCAGCTATCCCTCCCCTCCCCGCCCCAGCCCCCTCCTCCCCTCACCTGGTTGCCTCTCCCAGCATTCGCTGCTGCCCGCAGTCTGGTTTCAGCTGCCAGAGACTTTGTGTGTGTGTGTGTGTGTGTGTGTGTTTTGTCTATTTTTGGCAAAGGCCTTGTTGACCTAAGGCTCACTTTCTGGCAGTCTCTGTGGTGTGCCCATCTGTGACTCAGATTCTCCACTATCGATCCCCACCCCTACCCAACTGTCCCTCCCCCTCCGCAACCCAGCCTCCTCCTCACCTCCACCGGATTACCTCTCCCATCATGTGTTGCTTCTCACAGTCTGACTTCAGCTGCCATAGACTGTGGTCATGTGTGTGCGAGGTGCTTTGTGTGTGTGTGTGTGTGTGTGTGTGATTTGTTTATTTTCAACACAGGCTTTGTTGGCCAAAAGTTCACTTTCCAACAGTCTTTTTGTTCTTCCTATCTGCGACTCAGCATTCCCACTATATGGTGAGTAGCAACTATCCTTTTCGTAAGGTTGAGACTCTTTGATACTCAAAGATGTGCAAAAGACGGGATCCTTGAATGCTCACAACACACAAAAAGATTGGAGGGTAAGTAATTTCATCTGAACTGTTGGAGCAATTTGAGGCGTATAGAGAAGTGTGTCAGTCACAGATTGTTACAGGTGACAAAACTACATCACTTTGAGCTGAACTGTAAAAGGCAGTCAGCAGTGTGTCATCAAACACAGTAGAAAAGATGAAATTGAAGACAGTTTCCTCTGCTGCCAAAGTCATAATGACAGTCTTATGGGATAGTGGTGGCATCATTTTTGTGGATATGTTGCGTAGAGAGTCATTCATTAATTCATAGGCTTAGTTGAAGGCTTAGGAAAGTCAAGAAGCATTTTCAATGTGTCTGATCTGAAAAGGATCTAAAAGAAATTTTACTCCAACACGACAGTGCATGCCCACAAGTAAGACTCAGAAACCAGGAACGTATTGCCAAATTGGGTTGGACATCATTGCATCATCCATCCTATAGCCCGGACATACGTCCATGGATGTCACATCCCTTTAGTCCACTTAAGTATTCTCTATGCGAAACATATTTTGAAGGTGATGCAGTGAAAATATAACTATGAGCACAGAACAAGAGTATTTACCAAAACGGAGTACGTGCTGTGAAATGCTGGTGTAAGTCGATATAGAATATGATGGAGAATGTGGAGAAAGATTGCGCTTGTAAAAGACATGTTTATTGATATTGTCACCAAATTCTAACTTATGAGAATAAATAATGTGATCTGGGGAAAAAAAGTGGGTCATCATTAATTGAACAGTCATCATACTATGCCAAGTTTATACCAAAAGCTGCATAGATATCACACCCTCTCAATCAGTTTCAGCTCAGGTGTTCAAATTGTAATGGCTTACCAAGTGTCAGGTGGCTTTTGTTCTTTAAGTCTACTAACTGTGTACATTTAAAGCAGGACAACGTTTAGTCATGGCTACAGAGGTTTTACAATTAGTATTTGAAGCTGTACTGTCACGTAGGTTCCTTGATGGGATGTAACAAATGATTCCATACACCCGCAAAGCACTGACACTAGCACAATGTATTATAATTGAATAGGAAAGGACGCCATTATTTGCCATGTTTTTTTATACTGTACAAAATTCCACCTGGTAACAGATCACAAGTCATAAATTTCGCTCCTTGACCCTCAAGTCAACCTACCAGATAAGACAGTGCAAAAATTACAATCAAATTTGCAATTTTTAAACTATTTCCGTTATGAGATGTTCTACCAGTGATGATGCTTGAAAAAAGCTCTGATCTACTTCCTTGCTTCATATGGTTCCATTGCTGTGTACAGACATAGCCCAGCTGAGATGGAAGAAAAAAAAAAAACTGTAAACTTTTCAATGTCCTGTGAGTGCCACAGCAAGCTCATTCCTCACAACCATGCCCATGCTACCAAATGGGGTTTACATATGGCCATACACCAAGGTGAACTTGATGCTGTCTCTGGTTATTAGGGGTGTGTGAAGAAGTTTAAAGTAGTGGCACATCGGGTAGCATTGTAGTCAGCTCTGTCCACAGAAAGTGAATGATATTACGCCTCCAGTATGACCTTGTCAGGTCTCAATCAACTACCCAAGACCACCACCACAACCATTCATGCTTTCCAGCTGACCTGGGTTTGGACTGATGCTTTCCACTATTCGATATACTAACCACCAGAGCTCAACACCTCATTCCTTCTCAAGGAATGGGTATGTATATCCACTCTCACCTTAGAGCCACCAATGCAAGCTGCCATAGGCAATGTGCTGTGAGGTGCCTATGGAGGTGGGGCCAGTGATCCCAGTCATGTAAGTTGCATCCCTGCTGAAAGAACAAATCCCTGAGGTCCCGCATGTGCCACCAATTGTCACACATCCATTGGCAGGAATGACCACCACCCCTGCCTCCTGAGTCACCAGTTCCTCCCCAGGTGCTACCATGTGGTAGGGGGAAGTCATTGGGAGGGAGGTATCTAATATCTCATCTGTCCAACAATATGGAGACAATTCAGACAGTGTTAGTGGTGATATTTGTGTAGCTCATAGTTCCACCTTCAAAAGCTGCAAAACTAGGAGTCGCAGCAAACAATCCTGTGAGGATGGTCAGCACCGCAGGCAGGTGAGGAATCCATAATCATTAGTTAATTAATAGTTTGGCTGAAATTCAGTATTTGGCCCTTGATTCGAAATTCTGTTGGATTGTGCATTGTCGTGTAAGATGATTCTGCCTTACATTTGTTGGTACTGATTGGGGTTCATGCTGATTGCAGTCATTATGTCCCCTCTACAAAGTTTTATGTAATTGACTTATTGTTTGTGTTGCTCTTCGTTTCCACAAGCTACATGGTTGTCCACAGTGATCTGCAGTACTTAACCGTGTGTGCACAAACTGTCGGTGTGTATGATGTAATATGTTTTAGTACAATAAAATTCCCCTAAGTTCTCCATTGAAAGAAGAGCTAGGATATGCAGTTTCCACTGCATCTAGGTTTGGTAAAGCAGTATAGTTTTTAAATCAATTACCAGATTGATTTCAGCATTATTTTGAATTTGAAGGCCAGTATCTACTATCCACAAATGTAGACAATTGTGTGATTTTAATTTTAATGTTTACTATTTTAATACCTGTATATACTTCAGGAAATGTTACTTATTTATTTTCTGTTCTGCCCATGCAGAGCGTCGTCAGGACGCACAGCACTGATGATGGCTACTCAAGCAGGCTGTTTAAAAACGACCAGAATCCTTCTAGAGATGGGTGCAGATGCCAACATCGTGAGTGGTGATACAACAGCACTGCATATGGCTGCACATGGTGATGATCCAAGGTGATCGTTCTCTCTCTCTCTCTCTCTCTCTCTCTCTCTCTGTAAGCCGGCTGCTGTGGCCGAGCAGTTGTAGGTGCTTCAGTCCAGAACTGCACTGCTGTTACAGTCACAGGTTTCAATCCTGCCTCGGGCATGGATGTGTGTGGTGTCCTTAGGTTAGTTAGGTTTAAGTAGTTCTAAGTCTCGGGGACTGATGACCTCAGATATTAAGTCCCATAGTGCTTAGAGCCATTTGAACCATCTCTATGTATACGTATGTGTGTATCTATTTATCTATCCTCCCCCCCCCCCCCCCCCCCCTCCGCCCCGCCCTCCTCCTGTCTCTCTTCCTTTTCTGTATTGGGTAAACTGGAATTGGATCTCTGTGTGAGAGAATAACATGCAAGGTGTGAGGTTAGGTAATACATTTGAACAATAATTTGCATTGTAGGTGAATACTTGTATTCATTTTCAGTTAAATGTTTCCTTTTTACCAAAGAAAATATTTTTATTTTTTTATTTTAGGTGCTCAACCTTTGATAGGCATACAAACAAGATTAAAATTGTCATTGAGCTCTCAGTGTCCTTTCTCAGAGCCAACAAAGTGACAAAACACACACACACACACACACAGGCATACATTGTCCCAGTGCTGCAGCCTGACTAATGTGAGGGTTTGAATTGGTAGGATAAGTGAAGTGAAATAGTGGGTTGAGGAGAGTAAGAGAGTGAGGTGTAAATTGTAGCAGAGAATGAGGGAGCTTCAGAGAAGATGGTGTACACTTAGGTGTAGGATTTATGGAGTGAGCTAGAGCAAACTGGAAAAGGTGTGGGGGAGGGGGGGAGATGGAAGTTACCGTCCTGTCCCATCCTAGGCAGGCCCACTTTGTATGAGCATGTTATTTTAATTGCAAGCAACTGCAGCCAAACTTCCACATTTTCAAACAAATACTCCATGTTGGCTGTAGAATACTGTTTATTAAAGTAACAACCAGTTTCGCACCACTAAGACGCATCCTCAGGTGATAAAGATTCTATTTAGTAGGTCATCTCAGAGAGGTAACTGCCTTAGAGCCACTCCTCATCATTTGTGCCAAGTTGTAAACAAATAGCATGCTAAAAGCAATAGTCCATTTTCAAAACTAAGGAGGTAGCAGAACCATGCCCCAAGCAGGAAGGTGGTTGAACAGCAGCAGGCAAGGCACTACAATAGCGGTTATTTTGAATGGAGGGGGCAGAAGAACCATATCACAAGCAGGCAGGTTGTTGAGCGGCAACAGGGAAGACAGTACTGACTGCTTTGCCTGTGGTGTGGTTCTGCTACCCCCTTTGTTTTAAATAAAGACTACTGCTTTTAGTGTGCTGTTTGTTTACAACATGGTACAAGTGATGGGGAGTGGCTCTAAGGCAGTTACCTTCATGATGACCTATTTAAAAAAATCTTATATACCCTGAGGATGTGTCTTCTAGTGCTGCGAAACCAATCATGGCTTTTAATAGAAAGGATTTTGTAGCCAATGCAGTACATGAGTGCACAGTTTATCTTTTGGCATAAGTGTGTCAGCTCAGTTTATTTTCAGAGGCCTGAAGTTTACACAGATTTCAACTAGTGTCCTGCATTTTTAACTTACTTTTCAAGATATAATACTTTTAGGTTATAGAGAATTTTTTTATCTACAACTGTTCAGCTTACTTATATTTACTCTTATTTCTCTGGTATACTATGTTTTAGTACTTTCAAACATTTAAAGTGACTTTAATTTTGACATTTTACAGAATGCATTAAATATTTTCTTGTTATTTTGTACTTCCTTCTCTTCTTCCCATTCCTCTCTCAAACAACACACCTTACATTATCTATTGATGGTAATTGTACTTTCTAGATTCAAACTATAACAGGTATATTACTGTGTAACATATCACTCCGGCAGAGTGATATATTACCCTATGTCTACATGGTTGATGAATCATGGTCATGATAGTTGAAACCATATAATAATCAAACAGTTAAGAATGGAAAGCTCTTTGTAGGTTTTATTGTCATCTGTTTTGCTTGTAACATTTATACAGATGGAAGCCATGAATTATCGCAATTGACAGTGTTTGTGTGGTATACCACAAAGTAAGGACTGCACTGTGATGATGTCCAGCAGAACAGAAGGTGTATAGAGATCTGTCAAAAATATCATTAGTCTGATGCATGATCCCAAACTCTACATGTGAGTGATGTTCCCTATTACAAAATGTTTTAATACAGTAAGTGACTGTGCATTGGGACACAATATAAGCAGTTGTTAAAAGTAGTAATATTTCAAGCAGTTGTTAAAAGTAATAATCTTTTGTATTCCTTCGGTAAAAAGTTGAAAATTGATGAATTGTATTAGATTTCAGCATCAGAACAACTGCAGTGGTAACAAAGTCCATTCAACCTGCTGTGGCATCATTTAAGAAAAAAGTGCAAGTGCAAGTGCAGCAGCTCTGAATATGAAGATAACGATAAATTTTTATCTGAGTGCACACGTATTGAAAGGGGAATATTGCATTCTGGCAACCATGGCGACAGGACCTGAATTAATTATGTGTCAGAAATAGATAAAAATTAAGGAAAAGGAAACTGGTGAAGTGAGGCATAAGAGAAATTGCAATTTAATTAAAGATTTATCAACGATGATCATTGTTGTCATGAGCAATGATGTCACAGCAGGAAGTTACACCGAATTAAAGTTGTAGTTACATCTGAAGAGATTAAGAGAGGTGAGAAGCAATACTTTTTTGATGAATTATTACCAAGTTAACCAACAACATTTGCAACTCTGAAGAATTTATGAAGTCTGTGACTTGGAAGATTGGTGGTTGAGATTATAAAGGGCCAGGACTATTTCATTTGGTCCAAGCTATGGCACAGCTATGATGCTGCGGGCCACACAAGCAGCTTCGTTGATCTGTGTTGAAGTCAAACTGAATTTTATTTATTTATTTTTTATTTGTAGTGTGTGTTATGGGGTAATTTAAATGTATTTTATTTAAAAAAAGTTTGTTTCAATGGAGTTCCTGACCATCTGTGACAGTTGTTACTATGAGAATAACACAGTGGAGACTTGTTTATCCAGACCTCAGTTAGTGGATTTGCAATCATCTGCATTGTCAACAGTGAGCAAATATCTCTGTAGTCTAGTCTGTGCATGCACGAATATATTCTGCTGGCACTCCACTTGTTTCATTATTGTTTGAGTTAGATAGCTGCTAATAACTATAACACTGTGTCATTTCACATCTGCACTTAAAAAGTCAGAGCACAAGAAAGTGGTGTTATCACAAAAATAGAATACCGAAAAATGATGATCAACTGGCCAACCAATATCCTTTTCTCTGTGAAGGCGTTACAGGTTAAAGAAGAAGATGGTGATGAATCATTTGTGGTAAGTAATGGATGGTTTTAAAGAATTCAATCTTGTAATGGAATTCACAAATTGGAAACACAAGGTGAAAAAAATATTGGCTGATGTAGATGCATCAAATTTTTGTAAAGATGACTAAAATTCTGTGCTGGACCATAATGCGGACCCAGGATCTCCTACTAACTAGGCAGTTGCATTAACCACTGTGCCACCCAGACACAGTTTTTATCGCATGTGCAAGGACTATCTCAGTATGCTGCATGGCTGACTCACATTCTCACCAAGCATCATGTATCTGCAGTCTCTGTCCGGTCCTCCATTCTAACTAATTTTAGATTCCTGCTGAGGATTGTGGATTCATTGCGCATCAAGGTACTGATTGGGTTATAGACACCACACATTCATATGATTAATTTGCCTCTATGGGCAGTGAATCCACAGTCGTCAGTACAGATGCTCATTTCATTGGGTGTCAAGTGGGATTCTAAAATTAGCAAGCATGGAGGATATGGATGGGGACTATGGATAGGTGGCATTCAGTGGTAATGTGAGTTGGCTGGGAATGTTCTGCGATAGCCCACACATTTGTGATTAACACTGTGTTCGTATGGCACAGTAGTGAATGTAACTGCCCAGTAAGCAGGAGATCCCAGGTTCAAGTCCTGGTCTGGCACGCATTTTTACACATTGCCACTGGCTCTACATAATGTACCAATGCAGCTGATATCAATATTTCCTTCCCTTTACTCCCTCTCGCCGCCCCCGCCCCCCCCCCCCCCCCTCCCCCAAATTCCAACTTCAGTTTACATAAAACTGATGAAACTGGATTAAACTGGAAATCATTACCATTAAAATCTTTGACATCTACAGGATATAAAACTAGTATAGAGCGAATAACAATATTAGTTTGTGCAGGTGCTACCAGGACCCATAAAATTCCTTTTCTGCTCATTGGAAAATCCAAAAACTCTAGATGCTTAAAAAAATATCAGCGTTCCCTAATTTTATAAAAAACAAAAAAGTGCGTGGATGAATGCTGAAATATTCATTAACCAGTATGAGGTAAAAAATGTTTCAAAACAAAATTGTTAAACAAGGAAATCTCTTATTTCTGCTGGATAATGCCCCAACCCAACCTTCAGAAGAACTGTTGAAGAGAGAAAATGGAAGTTTTAAAGTAAAAGTTTTGCCTCCTAATGTGACATTCCTATTACAACCATTGGATCAGTGTGTTACTGAAACATTAAAAAAGCTTTATGGATAACAACTTTTATGTAGATTCTTATCATTGGTAAAAATAACAGAAATTGTTTTGTCATTTTTCAGGCAAATCAATTTCAAGGTGTGTTGTTACACAGTTGTAGATGTATGGGATTTGGTTTAAAGGAAGGCCTTGAACAAAGCTTGGAACAGAATACTACAGTGGGAGCATGAAAATTCAATAACTGATATGGATGATTCTTTTTTGGAGGACAAACGTACAAATGTATCAGGAATGTGAGCTGATGATATGAAAGAGCAGCTTGCTTGTGACAGTACTGACCAAAATTCAGATCATGTCAGATGACAAATCTGTTGGAAACATGTTGCAGGCAAATGAACAGCAGGAAGTGAAAGACAATGAAACAGAAGAAAACAAAGACACAGGAAATGATGCAGGACCATCTCATGCGGAATCATTTCAAGTCCTGGAAACAGCTTTCAAATAGTTCAAAAAACAAACAGGTTTGATACTGTGAATTTATACAGTTAAAATGAACTCATGATGTAGCAGAAATGAAGAGAGAGATTTTTTTTTTTACAAAGGGAAAATACCAAATATATTGATGGAGAAAAGGAGGAATTGTATGACATAAACGAAAATTGGTAAGCATGTTTCTACATCTGAAAAATGATGTCTCTTCACATTGCACAACAGTCACATTCAAGTGGTGCTAGTAGCACAACTATGAGGATACGAATCAGATTGTCTTTGAATACACACTGTAATGGTTGTGAGAGCTAGTTATCTTTGAGATGGAATGTGGTGAACTGATGTTGGCTGATAATGGTGCCATTATCAGTGCCTCACTAAGTTTGAGCGAGATCGTGTAACAGCTGGATGTTCCTTCACTGTGCATGATTGTTGGCAGTTGTGGTCACGGGAATGTATGGCCCAAGAAGACCAGGCTCTGGAAAGCCACATGGCACTGTGGTGAAGGAAGTCCAACTTATGTCTCTGGCACATCTGCAGGATCAATCTGAGCAGCAATTGGCGCCACATTGACAACAGGAACTGTTACAAATCGGACAGCTCCAATCCAGACACATTAAACTGTTGTGGACTTGGGGTTACAGCATTTGTAGAATGCAGGTTTAGCCTATCTGTCCTGCATTGGCTACAGTTCCATGAACAAAAACTAAATAATGTTCTCGGAACTAAAGTTGGAAGAAAGCTGATTTTCTGTCTTGATGTGGTATTCAGACAACAGTTCCAAACTAACAGTGCTTAGTTGAATATATAGGCAGGTGGCTTCTCTCCATACATGATAATTCTATGCACTGTTGTGTTTCTACTGAAGACTAACCACTGCCTGTTGGCCACTGTTTCTGTCAGACTCAAAGATTCGAAGACATGACTAATGTTCTCCAGAACTCCCTAGCAAGACTCGGAGTTACTGACAACTTGCAACTTACAACTTCTGCTCATGCATGGTTACTCAGACACTCATCTCTCTTCCCAGTGATGGTGCCACTACAGTGAGTGTGATTCTCACAGGCAGTGTGATTGGTTTGCATGCAGCGATGTTCCTGCTGCAGACGGACGCCTATTGTATCTCTAGTACCAACTGTTACAATCTCTTCTTGTGTGGTATCTCAGCACACTCACAAACCACTGCCATTAGCAACTTCATTGGGGTCAAGTGAGAAGTAATTGGAGGGCAGGGTGGAGGTCTGTTGTATTTTCTGATGAAAGCTGATTCTGCCGCAGTGTCAGTGATGTCTATGGGTTGGTTAGGAGGGGACCAGTTGAGGGCCTGCAACTACCCTTTCTGCATGCTAGACACATGGGACCTACACCTGGAGTTGTGGTTTGGGGTACAATTATGTATGACAGCAGGAACACTGTCATGGTTATCCCACGATCTCCGACTGCAAAGTTGTATGTCAATCTGGTGATTAGACCTGTTGTGCTGCCATTGATGAACAGCATTTCAGGGGGTGTTTTCCAATGGGATGACACCCACCTTATACCGCTGTTGTAACCCAACATATTCTACAGGGTATCAACATATTGCCTTGACCTGCTTAATCACCAGATCTGTCTCTATTTCAAGCACAGATGCGACATCATCAGATGACTATTCCAGCATCATTCACAAACAGCATTAACCGTCCCTGTATTGAGTGACCAAGTGCAACAGACATGGCACTCCATCACGCAAACTGTCATCTGGCACCTATACAGCACAATGCATGCACATATGCATGCTTGCATTCAATGTTCTGGCAATTACACTGGTTATTAATGTACCAGCATTACACATTTGCAATGGCTTATCTCGCTCTTAAATTAACCTGTGAACTTGTAATGTTAATCACCAGTATATGTTGCCTAGACAGATGTATTCCCAAAATATCATCACTTTGCAGTAAGTCTTTTCTTTTGTTGTGATTTTTTTTTCAGTGTGTTTTAAACAAAACTAAACTACTTTGACTGCACTATGTGACTTTTGTTCAGTATTTTGTAACTAAGGTTTCAGTATTTTAGTGCCTTCTGGAAAATATGTACACACTTATGAAAAATGTCTCTAATCTCTTCATAAACATTGATTTTTGGTGATTTTAATAAGATTAATTTGTTTTTGTTGTTTCAAATAAACACCTAACATTATGTAGTAATCCTAGAAAAGTAACCATTTGACAATGGCCAAAAAGATAACTATACTTTGGCAACGTAAATAATATTTCTATAGGTAATTGCAGAAAAATTGCTTTTCTTGATACATACAGTTATCCAGGTTTTTTATTGTCTGAATTACTTTCAATGATTAGTCTGGTTAATGGAGTCTCCACTGTAATTTTAAACTCTGTCAGTGCTGATGAGAGTCATGGAGGAACACTTAATAAATTTGTTTACAAGTTTTAGCAAACACTTAAAAGCAAACTTAAGTACAGGGCCCAAGAAAGTGAGTTAAAGGTGGAATTAAATGCAATTTTAGGTGCTCAAAGTGTTTAGGTTGAGTGAGCCAGTGTTGAGGCAAATGAAAAGTTAAGGGTAACAGATGCCAAGTCAGAGCAACACTTAATTGACCCACATCAAGAGAAGTAGAAATAAATGAAATCAAGAGAAGTAGAAATAAATGACAACATTTTCAAATTCGGTTTGCAGTTTCTAGTTTAACATTGAAGTTACATTCTGAAGTATATGAACAGCATGTAAGATTTTATGGATGATTGTATGATTTTCTGTAGTGTGCTAACTATAATTGGTGTGGGTTTAGAACAGAGGAATTTTGTACTGTTTTGAATCTGTTAAATGATACAGTTGGGTATATACATTTTTAAAGGAAGACTAGTGTAATTTAGTATAAGTAGAAAAGTTCATTACCTACCCTAACTTAATGGAAGAATTTAAGATCAAGCTCAAGTTGTAATTGATGAATTAGTCCTCTTTGTAATTTAATCCATATGTACAGATGCATTGAAGAAATGTACAGATATCTTTTTCGCCACCAACCATACCGATAAGACTCAACCAAAGACCAATGAACACTGCCTGACTCAGTTCACTCCTCCATCCAATCAGGATCCACCTCCACTGCCCCCAAATCACCCCTTGTTAAGTTTCCTGATTATCTTAATCTCAGACTTTGCCTCATGATTATTCCCCAAATGGCTCAACATGCAAATCAATCTTACATCCACAGAAATATCTGCAATCCACTACCTAAAAACAGATCCTGACATTATAATCATACGTGCTGACAAAGGCTCCATCACTGTTGTTTTAGATCACAAGGATTACCTGACAGAAGGACTCTGCCAACTGTCAGATTCATCCACCTACAAAAAGTACCACAGTGACCCCATTCCAGAAATCCAGCAGGATCTCCAGTCTCTACTCAAATCCTTAGCCCATCTCAGGACTTCTCCCCAGAGTCCATCTCTCTCCTCACTCCTCCCATTCCCCACACTCATACCTTCAATATGCTTCCTGAAGTCCATAAACCCAATCACCCTGACGCCTCATTGTGGCCTGTTACTGTGCCCCCACTGAGAGCATCTCTGCTCTCATAGACCAATCCATTCAGCCAGTTACCTACAACCTACCCTCCTACATAAAAGATACCAACCATTTCCTCCACCGACTCCCCATAGTTCCTGTCCTTTTACCACATGATGCCCTACTCATCACTATTGATGCCACTTCCCTTTACACTAACATCCCTAATACCCATCGCCTTACTGCTATTGAACACTACCTTTCCCATGCCCAATGGATTCCAAACCTACTGCCACCTTCGTAGTCACCATGACCAACTACATCCTCATCCACAATTACTTCTCCTTTAAAGGCATTACCTACAAACAGATCCAGGGTGCAGTTATGGTCACCCATATGGCACAATGTTGTGCCTACCTATTCATGGGCCAGCTAGAGGAATCCTTCCTAAACACCCGGAATCCCAAAACCTTCACCTGGTTCAGGTTCATGGATGACATCTTTGTGATCTGGATTGAGGGTGAGGACACCCTATCCACATTTCTCCAGAACCTCGATTCCTTCTCCCCCATTCACTTCACCTGATCCTATTCTACCAATCAAGCTGCCTTTCCTGACGTTACTTCCACCTCAAAGATGGCTATACCAGTACATCTGTCCATATCAAACCGACCAACCACCAGCAACACCAGAAACGTCCTCTCAAAATATACCGAGAGTCTCACTGAGGCCTTTACAAATCATAATTACTCTCCCAACTTTGTGCAAAAAGAGATCTCCCATTCCTTATCTTTCCAGTCACCTAAAACCTCTGAAAGCTCCGCCGTCTGTCCACAAAAGAGCTTTCCCCTTGTGGCACAGTACCACCCAGGACCAGAGCAACTGAATTACATTCCCTGCCAGGGTTTCAACTATCTCTCGTTGTGCCCTGAAATGAGAAATGTCCTTCCTCGTCTGTCCCTACACGGCCCCTGATCCCAACCTCGTGTCTCATGGCTCTTATCCTGTATAGACATAGATGCAATACCTGCCCCATACATCCTCCCACCACCATGTTCTCCAGTCTTGTCACAAACATCCCCTATCCCATCCAAGGCAGGTTTACTTGTGAAACCAATCATATGATCCACAAGCTAAGCTGGAACCACTCTACTGTGTTCTACATGGGCATGACAACCAACAAGTTGTTTGGTCACATCAATGACCACCAATAAATTGTGGCCAAAAAGCAACTGGCCCACACTGTTGCTGAGAATGCTGCCCAACAAAGCGTCCTTCATTTCAATGACTGCTTCACAGCCTGTGACATCTGAATCCTCTCCACCAACACCAACCTTCTCGAACTGCGCAGGTGGGAATTCTCCTTGCAGTATGTTGTATGTTCCCGTAACCCTCTTGGTCCCAACTTTCGTTAGTCATTGTCCTTACTGATCTACCCCTTCCATGTTCCCGTTACAGCTCTACATAGCCCTCTATTCCACCAATGCACCCTGTCTTTTTACTTCCCTCATTTTCCGCAACCCCTACCTCTCTCCCCCGCCCTCTGTCTAACCTCCCGACTGCATCTAGTTGCCCCACTCTCCACCTCATCCCTGCATGCTCCCAGCAGCTCTTTAATGATCCCAACCCGACCCAGCTATCCCTCCCCCTCCCCACCCCAGCCTCCTCCTTATCCCCACCCAGTTGCCTCTCCCATAATGCCCTGCTGCTGTTGTCTAATTTCATTATATTGTTACATTCAATCCTGTATTTTCCATTGTTTGATTTTATTTTATGGTGAAGATATTTCATGGTAAAAATATGAAAGGGGAACACTGCAGCATCTATTTGATCTGTAACTTGTAATAAGATTCCTGCACATAAGTTCATGAAGAAAATATTTAATCTGTTAACGAGGTTTGCTTCATGAATATGTAGTTCACATTCTGCAGCCATTTCAGTATAAATATGTTCAGAATAAGCAGTGACAATTTAAAATTTGTGCCAGACCAGGACTCAGTCTTAGATTACTTGCTTTTTGTGGCTATCGGAGCGCACCTCCAGGCCTGACTGAAAATTTCATTGCCACTGATGTACATTCCTGTGATTTCTAAAATATTATTATCATCAGTTTTGTCACTAGACATTTGGAAATAATACCACTGTGCAAATGGAATCTGTCGAAGATCATGGTGTAATACATAACAAGGGCTGTATACAAAATGATACATTTGTAACTAGCATTCCAAATAACTTCAGTATTATGAATATGAGTCTCACTACACCAAAGTGTAGTGTTGGCCTTTGATCACTCCTGTTTCCATTTCCCCATGCACCTCTCTGGTACCTGACATCATCATTAAATCTTTCCGTGTTATACCTACAAGTTTCATTTTGAATTCTATCTCTGTTTTCTCTCCAATTACCATTCTGTTTTCCTTACCTGCTTGAATCATGGTTGTTATTACCCCAACTCACATTATTTCTTCTCTCTCCATTATTCCACTGATTATTCGCTGAATTATTACCCCAGAGTTTGGCATGTAGCACTTTGCCTGGTCCATCCTCTCAATAATATCCAAGAAATTTTCTGTAGATTCTGTTGGATAATTCGCCAGTTCCCACTGTACATTTTTGGGTAACCTTCTCCGTAGGGTAGAAATCTCAGTCAAAATTTCCAATGGCCTATCCAAATGCACCAACTTTCATAATTCCTCCTGACAAAATTCTCTCATAGTTTGGCCTACCCTCTCTGTAAACTGGCCCATTCAAAAAATCATTCTGTAATCTGCATTGTTTTGCTTGGCTGCAATGCCTATTTAGAAACATCTGTTCAAATATACCATATGATTTAAATTGTTCACTACACTGATTTGCCCATGTCTGAGCAGAACCCTCCAACAATCTTTTCACCAGTTTAATTTTTCTGTTGTCAGTGATACCACCAATAAAATAATCCTTGCATGTTGCCAGAAAACCTACAGCATGGTACTTGCTTTCACCTGAAAAAGTCTTGCCACTGGGTACTTGTAGCATAGGCCATCACATACTTCCATTAGCCCCACATAATTCTACATTACTTAATCTACTGTTAACTTTGTCATTTTCTGCATTACTCCTTACAGTAACAGCATCCACATTTTTAATTTCCTTTCTTAGATTGCCAGCTGTCTCTGCCAGTTGACCTAATAATAAAGCTCTGGTTTTATCACAACTAGCCACAATCTTCCGATCCACACCAATCCGAGCTAGCCTTGTCTCATCCTTGTGTCACACAACTGCTTGCCTGAATAAATTCTACCCCTTAATTTAACAGCAACTGCATCGATATTAGCATTCAAATTTCCTTCTACCTCCTCCAATTTTTCTGATAAATTCCCCAATTGATCATTTCATTCTCTGATTTTTGCCCACTACTACATTAGCTTCTGCTTCTTCCCCCTGTCCATGTGGGTTCTGAAGCTCACTCCCTCTCCCTGCAAACTTAATATCACTAGCTGACTTCTGAATCATCATCTTGCTAAATTCGGGCTCCATAACTAAACTGGCTGTGAGATAGAGAACTGAGAAAGTAATGTGCCTGCTGCCAACACTTACCTTTGTTGAGACTGCTGCTGCATGACAACTACTGCCCGATTCTGTAGGCTGCCATGCCGTGAGGTGTGGTGTGGCGTGGAATGGCTTGCAAGTTAGTGGTAGAAGTGTCCACCAGCTCTGGAGTGCGGCGGAAAAGTCGGTGCATTGACGTTTGGCAGCCAGCGGCACTTCAACTCCCGCTTTGATGGTCAACGTCGGACTCAGTGTACTGCTTGGTGATTGGCAACACATTTCTCCCAGTCTTCTTCACTTTCAAACACAATCCTGCACTGCCTATGAGCCTATTCAGTTAAGACAATCCCGGACAAGAAACCCCATACTTCGATGGTACTGGGCATTGAAGTTTGAATAGTTTGGCTTGAGCCCCCACATGCTATGGCATGAAAAAATATATATTTATTACACTCAGCTTAATTGAGTGCCCCAGAGATGTGGCTGGTCTCGATGTTTGGCTATGTTTTTCATCTTACGCTGCCAGCTCACACCTGTTGTAAACTCAATTTTTAAGCTGAAGTAAAATATAATAAAACAATGCAGGCAGGTATTGCAGTGAAATTTAAAATATTGAGTCACTCATGTTGATATATAATTTGAACACATAGTTTATTTTTCTTCAGTATATTCACGAAACTCTTAAAAATCAGTCTGAGGGGCTCTTACAATAGGGGGTCCCATTAATAACTGATGCCTTAACACTTCACTATATAATTCATATGTTGTAATCACTGCACTCAACAGCCTGTTCACAGTTCACAAAATGAACTCTTGTCTGCTGTCCTAAACCACTATATTGCGCTCAACGTGATTGTTATTGAATGTCACTATGTGGATACTTGACTCGAATGTGGCTGCCAACCTACTACTACCACCAAACGGGCAGCACGTCTGGCTCTTAGCCTCGCTCAAACTCAACTGTCCACAAAGATGGCCACCCTGTGCACCCTCGAAATAGCTGTCTAACTCAAATCAATGTTTGACAAAATTACGAATGGGCAATAACAATTTAAGGTCCAATTTTATGTATCTGCCCCCTGCCCCCCTCCACAATTTTTTTAGATGACAATAACTTTTAAACTGTTATATATTTTTGTGGTGCATCTAGATAATTTAGCTTTACATATTTTTCTGTTCATGAGTGCCAACTCACAACTCCGTGTCACTATTAGTTTTGTTTTTATCAACTTTTCTCTGGCATATAAATTTCTCCAAGCATGCAAACACGACCCTATGCACCTCTGCCTAGTGTCGACTCAGGGTTTTCCAAGGCTGCATAATGCTAGCCACTCGCCACGGCCCCCTAGCAACCGCCAGCCACGTGCTCTGCAGAGGGAAACTGCCGTTCTAATCTCACCCCACAGCTTTTATGCTCACAACCATTAGTTCATTGGCTCTTTCATTGTATTTTTATCTTTTTAGGTATTTTCTGTGTATATTTAAAATTATTTATGATGTGAAAATTTTTCTGAGTATCTTTTTTGTTCATTTCTAAACTTGTTTTATGCAGCTGGATGAATGAGAGACATTAGAAATAACTCCATAATCAGCATTTGTTTACATTTATTAATGCTTTCTTTTGCAGACTTGTTGAATGCCTTATACCTGTGACAGATTTGAAAATAGTGGCAGCATGCTCAAGTATTAGTCCGATAATGTTGGCAGTTGATAGCATGCAGTAAGTTTTTATCAAATTTGTGATTCTACATTGATATAACTAGCCTTTATTTTACGTTGTTAAATATTTGTATTTTAGCACTAAGGAATAAGATTACTTGCTGTCTGAGCAACTTAAATGCCAGATCAAATACTACTCACAGTGGAATCAGCAGAACAGTCACATGATAAGCTCTATATCAGCAATAGTGATATGAATAAGTCATTTAAGCTTCAAATGGCAACTGTAAGTGCAGTTGGACTGTAGCCTGTAAGCTTACTTTAGTCCAAATACCAGTGGTTGTCTTAAGGTTTTAATAATCACATTGAAACAATGAAGCTGTGGCCATGAAACATTGGCAGTTTTTCTTGCTCTTTATATTCACCCTGCAGTACGACACAGGTTTCCCAAGGATAGATCACCTGGAGGAGACCTGTGTTGGTGAAATCTACATTTTGACTATTCAGGAATGTTCAGACTCAAAACTCACCTTATCATAATTCTGTAAGTGCAATGTTTCTTCATCTCTGGTGATTTTGTTCTTCATGAGCATAATCTGTTAGCATCACAACTCGGCACTCCCAAAAGGTCACTGAGCATCACCTTGCATAATGAATGTTGGGTCTTCAGTTTTTCGATCGGAATGAACTTAAATGTTACCATTGGTTTTTTAGATTCTTTATCGTAGAGTTGTAGTGATTCACCCGGTACCCATACAATGTGATTAGATGGCTAAGGAAGTAATGTGGATTGACCGGAGACTACTGCAACATTACCACTGCTATTTTAGTTCAGCGAGCTTTTTGTCTGGATCTGAAGAGTTGCTGACCTAATGACAGTGACTTGTGTGATGTTCAAAATGTCCTTTAAAATGTTGAAAAGTGATCTGTGACTTTTTACATTGGTATATGTTTTTCATTCTCAGATGAGTACTTATAATAGTGAAAAATACTATAATGTGGCAATATGAGTTATATATTATTATACACTATCATGCATATAAGTGTATTGTTTATTCCCTAATACATCCCAAACAGTAATGTTACATTAAGACATATGTTGATGAGTTGTCTGGTTTTAGATACTGTCCAGTATAATGAAACTGATGAAGAAACTGATTTTGTCATAATAACAGTATTTCTGATGACATAAGAGGTCCACAGAACCCTTTTTACTGTGGGATTAAACACAATCTCACTGTAACTGCTGAAATTGTGCTGGATATTCAGTTTGATTTTGAAGAAAAGTGTGCTGTCAATTTTTGTTAAAAGAGGCCATTTCAAATACTTAACGCTCCTAAAGCTGCAACAAAGCAGCCATTTCACATTGTGTACAGTCTTGCATTGAGATTCATTTTTATGTTTCTTTTTGTCTGTTTCTTATAAAAAGAACATTGAATACATACATATGCCACTATGGTAGTAATTTTACTTTGAATCATTGACAGGTATAGAATGTTGTTCTCACTTGAGTCGACTATGACAGCAGTTATATATGTTAATGACAGATACACATTTGTATATACTCACACAGTGTGACATTTAACATAAGCAGATTTTAGGTATGTCCTGTCAGCTTTGTCAGTGGGGTGTAAATACATTGTTTCAGCTTTTATGTTAATATGAGAACTACATCATTTGTGATGTTGGTCTGGTGTATAAACAAGTCTTTTGAATCTTTCACTTGAATTATGTTACATTCAAATATTAGAGATGCAGGAAATGGTTTCAAAATCAACACATATGTTCAAAATTGGGCATTTAAAGATTTATGCAACTGTGACAGAAAATTAAATAAGTAATACATAGAGTTGCTGATCCATTACACCAACATAATGTTGAAATTGCACATCTAAAGAATGATTGCCAGCTCACCACCCAAACCAAAATCTCAGTTCTTTGCACACTTTGTGACTTTTGTCTAAGATGCACAGTGACAAAATATCAGTTGTGTAGCATTTTTTAATCTTTTGTGAGTGATATTTCATGCAAACACACAGAAATAAAATTTTTATATGTGTAATTTTCTTCACAAATTTGTTATCATTGCTGACTGTCTGAGACACTAGTATCATTTGTCATTGGGAAATTAATTGGGCAGATTATGTAACAGAAAGAGAAAAGTGACCACTATCTAACTAGACTGAATAACACTTTGATACCATATTTCAGTCATCCATTGTGAATTTTCTAGAAATGTGTCAGCCAGTAGGTTTTGACCTGTAGAAGATTGTGTTCTACATTATGGAATTGATATTAGGCTAACAGTTGAACATGGTAATTATGAAATGCAGGAGTCAATTAATTGGACCACCACCATCAGTTGTTTTTGTTTTTTATGTATAACATTTGAGTATTGAGTACAATGCAGTTCTTGAACAGGAATGGACATTGTCATGTGTTGCAGAGTGAAATCGATTGCACTACTGTTGGAATGGATGAAAGACAATCCATATATGCTAAAGAAGTTCATTGAATGCGAAAGTGAGACGCTAGGACTAGAGTACCGAGCGACGGGTGCTGTCTCATACCTGCTCTACCACAAGTCTGAGCTACTGGAAGCATTTCCTGTGCTGAGCCTGCTTCTTAAATATGGTGAGCTAAAGTCTTGTCATTCTGTGAAAGTTCTACAGTAAAATTAGTATTTTGTGAAAGGTCAATTCTTTAAAATCCATGTGCATTGACATTGTGTAATTCACAGTCCAGAGACTGGTTTGATGCAGCTCTCCATGTTACTCTATCCTCTGCAAGCTTCTTCATCTCCAAGTAACTGCTACAACCTACATCCTTCTGAATCTACTTAGTGTATTCTTCTCTTGGTCTCCCTCTATGATTTTTACCCTCCATGCTGCTCTTCAGTACTAAATTCGTGATCCCTTGATGCCTCAGAACACATCCTACCAACTGATCCCTTCTTCTAGTCAAGTTGTGCCATACTTTCCTCTTCTTCCCAATTCTATTCAGTACTTCCTCATTAGTTACATGATCTACCCACCTCAACTTCAGCATTCTTCTGTAGCACCACCTTTTGAAAGCTTCTGTTCTCTTCTTCTCTAAACTATTTCTCGTCCATGTTTCACTTCCATGGCTACAATCCATACAAATACTTTCAGAAAAGACTTCCTGACACTTAAATCTATACTCAATGTTAACAAATTTTTCTTCTTCAGGAAAGCTTTCCTTGTCACTGCCAGTCTACATTTTATATCCTCTCTACTTTGACCAACTTCAGTTATTTTGCTCCCCAAACAGCAAAACTCATCTGCTACTTTCAGAGTCTCAATGCCTAACCTAATTCCCTCAGAGTCATCTGATTTACCATATTTACTCGAATCTAAGCCGCACCTGAAAAATTAGACTCGAAATCAAGAAAAAAAAATTTTCCCGAATCTAAGCCGCACCTGAAATTTGAGACTCGAAATTCAAGGGGAGAGAAAAGTTTTAGGCCGTACCTCCAAATCGAAACAAAGTTGGTCCATTGTAATATGAGACACAATTTAGTTCGAATGAATGATGATACAGCTACAGTAGGCTCGAGTCGTAAGCTTAGCAGTTAAGCTTTACTAGGTAGCGATTGCTATGCGTCACGCGCTCCGTCCGTATATATACGGGTACCTATCCTTTTTCATGTGCCTCGTCTGGTTTGAATTAATTGCTTATTTTGCTTTGATCTGGTAAGTGCCGTTCTGTTTGTTATAGGTGTTTACGTCACTCAAAGCTGAAAATGCATTACTGTACTGTGTCATGAATTGTTTGTCGCATTCTGATAATGAGTGTTTACGGCCTGTCCCTGCTCGCGGCATGGCTTGTTTTCGTGCGCGCTACCGCCGCTTACAATTAAAAAAGAGAGGAATTGTTTCATTAGCAAAACAATGGCAAGAGACTGCTATTTGTTGTTACTTACACTGCTGCTTTCTTTGATAATGATCAACAAGAACCAAATAATATATTGCTTTTGATAGAAGACGTTCTGAACGAGAGTTTAGCAAAAATTTTTCTCCGTTTCAAAATCTTTGCAGACGCCTCTTTAGTACATTACATTCTGCACAGAAATTAGAGTCATCTTAGATTTAAAAATCTAGTCAATTTCTGCCTGTATCACTATTAGGCATAAGAATAATACGAATATAAACATGATATGATATGTATATTCTTCCGCGTTTGCTGTTGTCTCACCCTAGTTTCGTAGTTTATTCGGCAGATAGGATTTAAATGAGATAGTAGCAAACACGAAAGAATACACGGCAAAATGTTTATATTCGTATTATTCTTATGGCGAAGAGAATACTGTATGTGATTCACAATTCATAAAAGTTCCTATTAGCAACCATCTCTTCTCACAGGTAGGAATAAATTCAGAACGTAGTGTTGGCCATATTGACAAACATCCCAAACAGTCTTGCCAGTCGGATTTTCGTACTAGATTGAAATGCTGCTACATTCGAAGATGAACAATACGGAATATGTATTTACTTCGTTGGATAATTTATAAAATGCTGTGGTCGAAACTCGGGGCGGAGAAGAAGGCTTGTCTTCCACCCCTTTTTTTAAATTTATTTACTGACGCGGACATTTTGGCGCTAGTATTTATCTTTGTGCCTGCAAAGCATGACTATGCAGCGCTACATATATTATATTCGACGGCAGAAGTCATTTGTGGCGGCACCTACCAACATTTTTCAAAACTTCCGCTTACTTTGCACTCGATTCTAAGCCGCAGGCGGTTTTTTGGATTACAAAAACCGGAAAAAAAGTGCGGCTTAGATTCGAGTAAATACGGTAATTTGACTACATTCTATTATCCTCATTTTGCTGTTGTTGATGCTCATCTTATATC
The DNA here is from genome assembly GCF_023864345.2 of Schistocerca serialis cubense. NCBI lineage: Eukaryota > Metazoa > Arthropoda > Insecta > Orthoptera > Acrididae > Schistocerca > Schistocerca serialis. The sequence goes on from NC_064638.1 coordinate 308,859,989, forward strand.
CTCCTTTCAAGAGACAATCCATTCTGTTCAACTGCTCATTCAGGTCCTTTGTTGTCTCTGACAGAATTACAATGCCATCGGCAAACCACAAAGTTTTTTATTCATCTCCATGGATTTTAATTCCTACTCCGAACTTTTCTTTTGTTTCCTTTACTGCTTGTTCAATATACAGATTGAATGACATCGGGGATAGGCTACAACCCTGTCCCACTTCCTTCCCAACCACTGCTTCCCTTCCATGCCTGTTGAGTCTTATAACTGCCATTTGGTTTCTGTACAAATTGTAAATAGCCTTTCGCTCCCTGTATTTGACGCCTGCCACCTACAGAATTTGAAAGAGAGTATTCCAGTCAACATTATCAAAAGCTTTCTCTAAGTCTACAAATGCTAGAAATGTAGGTTTGCATTTCTTTAATGTAGCTTCTAAAATAAGTCATAGGGTCAGTATTGCCTCATGTGTTCCAACATTTCTACGGAATACAAACTGATCTTCACCGAGGCGGCTCCTACCAGTTTTTCCTTTTGTCTGTAAAGAATTTGTGTTAGTATTTTGCAGTTGTGACTTATTAAACTGATAGTTCATTAATTTTCACACCTGTCAACAACTGCTTTTTTTGAGGTTGGAATTATGATGACTGTGGTGTCACCGCCAGACCCCACACTTGCTAGGTGGTAGCATTTAAATCGGCCGCGGTCCGCTAGTATACGTCGGACCCGTGTGTCGCCACTGTCAGTGATTGCAGACCGAGTGCCACCACACGGCAGGTCTAGAGAGACTTCCTAGCACTTGCCCAGTTGTACAGCCGACTTTGCTAGAGATGGTTCACTGACAAATTATGCTCTCATTTGCCGAGACGATAGTTAGCATAGCCTTCAGCTACGTCATTTGCTACGACCTAGCAAGGCGCCATTATCATTTGCTATTTATCTTGTGATGCATGTACCGTCGGACCGATGTTCACCAATTATGGATTAAAGTTAAGTATTCCAACAGCTACGACCTTTTTTTTTACTAGACTCAACTTCCTTAAATGTTCCAGACCTCACGCCAGCCTGCGTGAGCTAAATGCGTGCTTTTCGGCTACCAATCATAGTGGCTTGGCTGTCTTGCCAAGTCACAACAATGACAATCATATCTCAGTATAGAACACACCACCACTCTTCCAATAGATGATCATCAGAAAATTTTCATCATTGTATGAACAGTTTCAAATGTCATGTCTGACTGCTTACAATGAAGAGTCACTACATTACTACTGTTTGGATCACATTCTTGTATATTAGTGTGTTCACTCAGAAGTGAATGGCCAAGCTTGCCATTCTATAATTTTTTTGCTACTCATAGTTAACATCACATGAAGCAGAGTTCCCTTTAAATATCACAGAAAAGAACATTTTCTGCTTTTGTGCTTGAAGCAATGAGATAGATACCCCTGAGTGTTGTTAGTTTTTGTTAACTGCAAGCACAGAGATTGCATTATCAAGAAACAACAGTCATCTTATTTTCATCAAAACACTCATTTAAGAGAAGTCTCACTTCAAAGCTTAAACTATATTTTTCAAAAGTTAATAAATTACCTTAAGGCTGCCATCTACTCCCTTATAGGGCCAGACTTCATTAAATCTAATACTTTTTTTCACAGTCCCTTCTTTTCATTTTTTATAAATATTTGGAAACCCATCATTCTGACTATTGTTTGAGCTCCAAAAAAATATTCTATATATTCAATGTTGCCATGCCATTATGGTTAATCTTAAGTGTTTCATTACGTATGTTATATCTCATGTAGTGCAGTGACAGTGTACACAAAAAGATGCTCAGAATGATTGTGTTGTACCATGGCACCCACGAACCATGAACAAACACAGAGTGTCAATCTAACCAGTGAGCAGAGAATCTGAAAGCATTATCAGTGACAAACACAAAAGTAAGAGAGCATGGCAATAGAAAGCATTCACACACAAAAGAAAGTGAACATAAGGCGAGTAAACAAGAATTTTGGCTAGAGCTATCAAGCAACTAAGCTTCCAAATATGCAAGGTCACACCAGGAAAGCTGCTCATGTGCTCACATCATCAACACTGAAACATAATCTCATGATGCTGCCTGCTGTCATTTCTTGTACACAACACTAAATGTCGTGGCATATGCCAAGTGTGACAAGTTGCAAAGAAACAGAGGCATTGCCTCCTCTTGTGTAATAACCAGCAATCCAGGGAAGAATGCCTTGCCCCTTTCTGTAAGCTTGCCAGACTGACTCGACAATGTAGTCACCAAAGCCTGTTGTGACTGATCAATTTTGGCCTCTACCATATCTCCGAAAACACATTTTGCACTGCAAAAATCAACACATCTGATTCTGCAGTTTGTGCTACATCATCTAACATCAAGACCAAATGTGCGTACATCTCAGTCTGTAATGCCCAGTTTGGTGCTAGTCACACCCCTAAATCACATATTTAAGTGTCTACATAGGACATGCTACTTTGCTTACACTTGCATAGGGTGTGCTGCATTGCTTACACTCAAAATGTCATCTACATGCTAACACCTGAAAGTCTGCTATCCATGCCACATACGACTGCCTGGCATGCTTAAAATGTTGATTGTACTGTGTCAGTGAGCAGTAACCACATGCATTTGCAAATTCTACTATTTTGGGGTCTTTAAGAGACCGCAATTTCTGCAACACCACATACAAGCAACAACAACAACAACTACTACTACTACTACTACTACTACTACTACAACAACAACTACAACTACACAACAACAGAGCACTTCGCTATAGAGGTTCAGTGATTCATCTTATTTGGCAGCGCAGCTCATCAGAACCAAAAAATGAGTCCAGCTATAGGGACTGTGCCAGCTATGCTTAAGCCACCAGCTTTGTAGTCAGCAAACGGATTAGCTTCTGCATTTGCCCAGCAGCTGTTGCTGTTGCTGCAATTGTTACTGTTGATGTTACTGCTTCAGCTGCTCCTCCGCACCTGCATTTACAGTCTCCAGCATTCCAGAAATGCTGGCCCATGATGGTCAAAATAAAACACTAACATGAAAATGAATGAACACAAAATAGCAATTTCTTGTCACCAATTGTTATATCTTGTGTTCTGAGATGACAGTGTTCACAAAAATATTCAGAATGTTGTAGGAAAGCTGGACAGTAGCAGAGGTGATTAGGGAGCAAGTTAACACTGTAAATAGAAGATTTACTTAACTTGTATTTCTCCAAATGTATGAGTACTCATTACAAATTTCAAGAAACAGAGTCCAACTGTTTCACTGTCAACTAGGATGAGACACTCTGAAGAAATGAACAAAAGCATGAACTATAGCGTCGAAGTGAAGTGCCCACAAGCGCAAGTGGGCTAAGTTGTTGTCGCTGGCTGCCCATCCTTTGTCATTGTAGCAGAGGGCACTCGTAGTCCAGAGCCACTGGAGGCATGGCTCATTGGAGGTGCTCCATTGGGTCTGTGGATCCCACACGACTGCTATCTTCGTTGGACACAAACTTGCAATTCCATTGCCAACTGTGATAGGCCGTTATGGTGGTATTGATACCTGATACCACACAGGAAAAGCATGGAGTATCATAATACGTGGTGCTAGTGATCAAACTCAGAATGTCAACCTAACAGTGAACAAGTTCAAAAGTTCAGTCAGAGAAAAACATGGAACTGAGAGAGTGCGGTAAAACAAAAAATTCACACATGAAAGCAAGTGAGCATAAGCCAAGTAGACGAGAAACAGTAGCCATCTTGATGGATCACAGTTTGATCATTCTGAAATGTATCTTATGTGGTCCTGCAGATTTAGAATTATTTTCTGCCTTTGAATACTTTTCTCGGTGTGACAAAAAGCTTGATCTGGACGCATATAAGGTTCGCCAAGCACTGGAAAAATTACTAATATGTCTTTTAATTGGGGTGGTGCTTTATTTGCCAACCACTTACTTAGCATATCCATCATGATCTGAATTTTGTTTTGCCAGCAACCATGAGCAAAAAGGCATACAGTGAGCACTGTTGGAGGGAAGTTTTTGAATTGTTTATACTGATTGTTTTAATACTTATGTTTGTTGTTGTTGTTGTGGTCTTCAGTCCTGAGACTGGTTTGATGCAGCTCTCCATTCTAACCCATCCTGTGCAAGCTCCTTCATCCCCCAGTAACTACTGCAACCTACATCCTTCTGAATCTGCTTAGTGTATTCATCTTTTGGTCTCCCTCTACGATTTTTACCCTCCACACTGCCCTCCAATGCTAAATTTGTGATCCCTTGATGCCTCAGAACAAGTCCTACCAACCGATCCCTTCTTCTAGTCAGGTTGTGGCACAAACTTCTCTTCTCCCCAATCCTATTCAATACCTCCTCATTAGTTACGTGATCTACCCACCTAATCTTCAACATTCTTCTGTAGCACCACATTTCTAAAGCTTCAATTCTCTTCTTGTCCAAATTATTTATTGTCCATGTTTCACTTCCTTACATGGCTACACTCCATACAAATACTTTCAGAAACGTCTTCCTGACACTTAAATCTATACTCGATGTTAACAAATTTCTCTTCTTCAGAAACGCTTTCCTTGTCATTGCCAGTCTACATTTTATATCCTCTCTACTTTGACCATCATCAGTTATTTTGCTCCCCAAATAGCAAAACTCCTTTACTACTTTAAGTGTCTCATTTCCTAATCTAATTCCCTCAGCATCACTCGACTTAATTCAACTACATTCCATTATCCTTGTTTTGCTTTTGTTGATGTTCATCTTATATCCTCCTTTCAAGACAATGTCCATTCCATTCAACTGCTCTTCCAAGTCCTTTGCTGTCTCTGACAGAATTACAATGTCATCGGCGAACCCCAAAGTTTTTATTTCTTCTCCCTGGATTTTAATACCTACTCCAAATTTTTCTTGTGTTTCCTTTACTGCTTGCCCAATATACAGATTGAATAACATTGGGGAGGGGCTACAACCCTGTCTCACTCCCTTCCCAACCACTGCTTCCCTTTCATGTCCCTCGACTCTTATAACTGCCATCTGGTTTCTGTACAAATTGTTATCTGATTATAAATATTGGACATACAAAGTTTTTGAACAGAATGCAAATTTCAATGCTTAATATCCATGGGATGTGGAAATTACAGACAAAACTTGTTTACCACGTAATAAAGACTGCTACAAAGATTCTGGAATGTGCGATATCTAGATATCTGACTTTTTAGGACATGTTGAGATTTGGAACTAACCATCTCATATATTAAAAAATATGCAGCCTATGTCTGTCAAAATGTTCATTAGCACACCATGTAAACTTTTAGGTAAATCAATCAAGAACTTTTTGAGATTTTAAATAACAACACTAAACAACAGCTTGTCTTTATGTGGAAGTATAGATAAATAAATATAGATTGCAGCAATAAAAGGCATTTGAATGTATGAAACAAATATTTAGATACTTGCTGGAGGTAATGGCCATGCAAGCAAACTTGTTAGCATACAGAAGAATGTACAACTTCTCGAAGTAGGATCGTTTGAATCAAATAATTGTATTAAATTGCATTTAGAAAAACAACAAAATTTATGTTGGTAAACTTGAAGGTAAAAGAAGTGATTTAAACTAAAACAGTCAAAACTTATATTACAAAAATAAAAAATGAGTCACTCAAAGTGAAAATGCATAATGAGGTAACTTTGCAGGCCGTGCCTGCGCTTACACATTATACACACTGATTCCTATGATCAGACTGCACAGTTAATTGGTGCCTGTATTACATGTTTGCCTCAAGAATTGGCTGTAAATTTTGGACCTCTGCAGCTAATTGTGTGGGTAAAGTCATTGAATTCTGAAAAATAAACATTATATATTTGACATGAGAGCACTGAATTGCATAGTGCAAGAATTAAAGGCTGCATACCAGTCAGTTGTAAGTGCAAAAACCTTTTATTTTTTATTTTTAGTGTGTTCTAACCCATGTTTACTTTACTTACTTACTTATACTGGCCACACAATCCACAACCAGTCCTTGGCCTCACTCAGTCCAGCCTTCTACACTTTCCTGTCATCTGCATCTTCATTTCCCAGACCCAGTATCTGCATGTATTCCATGGTATTATCTTTCCATCTCATTCTCAGCCATCCCAGTGGTCTCTTTCCTCCAGATTCTCCATCCATTACAGCCTTTATTACCGTGTTCTCCCCTCTTCTCCTCACATGTCTGTACCATCTTAGTCTGTGACATCAGGCAGTGTGTATAATTGTCTGAGATCTCTGTTTTTCCTTATTCGCCACTGTTTATTTTTTTTCGCTGGTCCATATATTTTTCGCAGAGCTTTATTTTCAAAAGTGATGAGTTTTTTCTCTGTTTTCATTGTCAGGGTCCATGTCTCATTTGCATAGCACACTATTGGCTTGATGATGGTCTGATATATTTTTATTTTTGCCCGCCTAGATAGTAACTTCAATCTTATGATGTGGTGCATAGCTCCTAGACATCTTCCCCTAGCTTGAATTCTTGTAACTATCTCTTGTTCTATAAGGTTTTGTTGGTTGATGTTGACACTGAGGTATGTGAATGTGTCTGTCTTCTGTATTGTTAGATTTCTGAGTTTTAGATGGTTTGGTTCTAAATGAGCTCTTCTTCCTTTTACCATGAACTTTGTTTTACTTTCATTTATACTTAGACCTACTTTCTTAGCTTCTTCCATTAGCACAGTCCCCATTTTCTCCAGGTCTTCCATGTTCTTTCCTATCAGCACAATATCTTCTGCAAAAACCATGGCATTTGTCTTTTATGCTATGGTGGCTCCTGCACTTTCAGATGTTTCTCTCCTTGGAGTGTTGTTTAGGGCCAAATTGAACATGGTTGGTGATATAATATCTCCCTGTCTCACTCCTTTTATTACTTCAAATGCTTCCGAGAACTGCCCCTGTACTTTCACTCTACACTTTGATTCCATCACACACATTTTAGTTAGCTTTATCAGCTTTTCAGGAATCCCATACTTTGCCAATATCTTCCACATTTCCTCTCTTACTATGCTATCATATGCCTTGTTGAGATCTGTAAATAGGCAAAAGGTATCATGATTGTGTTCCCAGTTCTTATCTAATATTTGTCTTGTTGTAAATATTTGATCGATTGTTGATTTAGATTTTAGAACCCCGCTTATGCTGTGTCTAATGTTTCCTCAACGTATGGGCTGAGCCTGTTCAGTATAATTCCTGATATCACTTTATAGCATGTACATAGGAGAGATTTCTCTCTGTAGTTCTGTATCAGCATTTTGTCTCTTTTCTTGTTTATGGGACGTACAGCAGCAGTTTTCCATTCCTCCGGCATTACTTTTTTTCTCCACACCTCTTTTATCAGTTTGGCTAATGATTCATGTATCTTCTCTCCCCCTTCTTTGATGAGCTTTGCTTATATCATATCTATGACAGGGTCTTCCAATTTTTTAATCTTTTTATTGCCTCCTGTATGTCCATCAGAGCTGGTTCTTCGACTAATGGTTGTACGTTCTGATTGTTTTCTGTCTTGTTTTCATTGTTTTAGGTATCTGTCAGGCTGTTCAGCAGTTCTTTGATGTATATCCTCCAGTTCTCTAAATTTTCTTCATTTCGTAGTGATCAGTTTTCCATTCTCATCCTTCATTATCACTGACTTAGCTGTGTACTCTTTTCTATAGCTCTTCATTGTCCTGTAAAACTGTTTACTATTGTTCTTGTTATAGTCCTCCTCAACCTTCTCTATCTGTTTATATATGAATGCTCTTTCCTCTCACCTTATTATGCTCTTCATTTCTCTTGTGACTTTCCTGTATGTTCTTTGGTTTTCATGGTTGTTGCTGTTCATCATTGTGTGCCTGGCTTTCTTCCTGTCTGTAATGCTTTTCTGCATGTTTCATTGAACCCTGATTTGCACTTTATATTGATATTATTATTTTCATCTCCTAGTAGTTTATGAACTGTCTCCCTCATAACTGTTGTCATCTTCTTCCATTTTGTGTTGATATCTTCATCATCTTTTTTGTTGTTGTCTTTTTCTAATTCAGCGAATCTATTTTTAAGCTTAACAAACTGTTTATTCACCTCCTCCTCTTTCAGCCTACTCACATCTACTGTTTGGGTTCTTTCACCACTGTTGTTCCTGCTTGGTGGTTTTAGTAATGGTCTGATCCTATCTCAGCCCCCCTCATTGTCCTAACAACTGCTATTGCCTTTTTATGTTTTTTCTCTATCAAAACATGGTCTATTTGGTTCCTAGTTATTCCATTTGGTGAGGTCCATGTTGCTCCATGTATGTCTTTATCGGGGAATGATGTATTTGCTATTTTCACGTTTCTAGCTGTGGCAAAGTTGATAAGCCTTATACCATTATCATTTAATTCAGTGTGAAGTCTGAACATGCCATTGCTGTTCTTGTCCTGTTTTGGAATTTAAGTCTCCTAGCACAATTTTGCTGTCATACTATAGTAATCTGGAGTACATCTGGTCTAAGGTGTCATAGAATTTGTCTTTTATGTCTTCCTCCTTGTCCTCAGTTGGGGCATGTACACTTATTAATGAGATATTTCTATATTTGTCTTTGATTCTGATGCAGCATATTCTTTCATTGACATTTTCTAGTGTCATCACATTGGTCATTATTTTATTATGAACCGCAAATCCTGTCCCAAATATATGGTGACCATGCTTGTTTCCGCTATATATGATCATGTAGTTTCTTTCTCTGTGTATACCTTGTCCAGCCCATCTTATCTCCTGCAGGGCTGAAATATCCATCTTGTACTCTGTTAGTGACAAACACTAAATGAACATTTACTGGAGTCAGTTTTTGGAAAGACGTATACCTCTGGAGAAAAGAAATGCCCTACTGTTGCAAAAATTGCGAATCCTGCACTTGCACTTTTGCATGATAATATAGATGTAGAAGTGGGATTCTAATTGTCAGGGAACAACTTGAATGAAGATACCACAGATATATGTGAAAGATTATTTGGAGCTCGTTTGACTGTAAGATATGCTGTGGTGAATGCGTTTGAAGAGAAAGCTCAGTTCGTAATTACCACTCAGGAACTTCTTCGATTGGCACACACTGCACGTCTGATGCAAACAATCCTGTGATGATAAGAGAATGGCTGAGGAAAAACTGAAGAAACAAGAAGAACAGAAAAAAGAAAACTTATTTCAAGCAGGTCTGAAGAATAAGTTTGGAAAATAAAAACAAATGCTGAGCACTGTGAGCAGGCACTGGAGAAAATGAAAGAGGTAGAAAAGGGAAAAGATTGACTCTTGACAGATTACTGGATGAAGCAAACATGTACTTAAAAGAAGCAATAAATAAAAAGGAATTTGTGGGAGTTAGTGTAGCCCAAGTAATGTTAAGGAGTGCTAGGGAAGTCAAGGAACAAGATTTGAAGAAAATGAAAGACACAGAAAAGGTACAGAAATTAGTTGATAATTGAAAACGTTGTATTATAACATTTTTTTCAAAGAAGCAAACAAAGATTGAGACTTAAATGACCTATTTTTCTAAAGAAAGCTACATAGTTTTTCCAGATTACATTTAAAAATTATAAGTTGTAAACATTTTGTTTGTATTATTCTGAAAATGGTATTATAAAGTTGCACTTTTAAGGTTTTTCTGGTTTTATGTATATTTGTGCTGAATAGGAGCATGTCAGCATTATTTTTAATAATGTGGAATGATTTTTCTGTTTATTTTTATTATAATTGTATGTAATTTTGTAATAATTTTATATGTTGTTTACAACTGAAACACAGAATGGTATGAGTTGTCTGGCTATGGGAACGGTGAAAGCCAGGGAAAAAAAGAAAAAGAAAAATGCTATTGACCCTTCTTTCCCTATGAAAAATTTGAGTTAGTATTTAGTCTGTTTTGTAATAAAAATGGTCAATAACCCTCTAATTCTAGTCGTAGGTTTGGTTTATATCCCTGAAAAGACAGTAAGAGTGAATTCTAACATACAGGATCAGTTTTTTGACTTGCTTCACATTGGAGAACAAAATGATTCAAATAGACCTCCCAATTCTCATTTGGCCTATCAAAACAAGCAAATGGGTGAGGGAGAGGTGATGATGTTGGAACTACAGATTTTTGTTGGTATGGCAGTAGTTGTAGCAACATTTCCTGTTGTTGCTGCTGAAGTTTCCATTGCTATTCTTGTTACTGTTGTTGCTTTTGCTGCAGTTATTGATATTGTTACAGGTGGATCATTCCAAGTCAGACATAAATAAATAAATAAGATACCCATTTATTCTCTGTCTCAACCATGAAGATTCTACAGCATGTTAAAGTTTTTGGAATTTAACAGATTTTAGTTGTGGGGTGAAGGAAATACAGTGTGTTCAAATAAACAAAATAATTGATACAGTTTTATTTGTGCATGCATCAGTATGCATTGAGATAAAAGATATGTGAATTAAAACGTTATGAAACTTCACATGGACATGAAAAAAGGTCTTTAATTTTAGTTTTCAATTTTTTTCTAATCAAGTACGGAGACCCACACCATGAGCAATATCACTGAATGGTAAAATGATAACCACCTAACTCATTTTTATTAATTCTTCATGTAAAGATATATTCTGTCAAATAAGAAATAAAATTAATGGGTATTTCACTCCTTCATTGTTCATTACTTCATAGATTGAAACTATTAACAAAGTTCACATACTTACATACAGTTTGTTGTGTTTACTTTTCCTTTTGTTTAACAATATCCATTTTCCCTCAAAAACTTGCAAAGTAGAAGTAATGTATAATAAAAACAAGATTAAATACCTTGCGGGCATGAAATCTATTAATGTAATGCTTTGAACTGATTGTGTATTGCTTTTTTCTGCCTGAGTTTTGGAACCAATGATGTTGCAGTTTTGCAGGAGTGTATAGCATCATATTGTTGTTATCTTATTCTACAAACAGCTGAATAACATTCCTTTATACTGCCTGCAAGTTTAAGTAATTCTTCAATTTCAGATAGAATGAAAATGATGTTAGCCAAATTTTGTATCTGTTCTTGATGTAACAACAGTGCGGAAGTAGCTGTGAATGACATATTACAATTGACAATCAGGCCCAGCCTCTAAATAATACAGTGCACAATAATTATTGCAAAAAGTATGCCCAGTTATAGTGTTTGTTTGTGTGTGTGTGTGTGTGTGTGTGTGTGTGTGTGTGTGTGTGTGTGTGTGTGTGTTTCATGGAGAAATATAATGTCAAGGAAGTTACTGGCAGTCATTGTCAGTTATTAAACTGTCTCACAAAAAAAATCCATTCAACCTGTCTGAAATTAATTTAACTCTCTTTAAAAAGAGAGTGGGAGCAAATGTCAGTGAAAAACTATTTGTCTTCCTCATCAATGTGTTTTTGTGAAAAGTATAGATTTTTACAAAAGACTTGTTATGAACCTTTCAAGAACGTAAAAATTCAGTTAAAAAAACACTTTGAATTGTAACCATATAACAGTGTAGAAAAATTTCATCAGAGGGCTAAACAGTGAAACCAGTACACAACTGTGTATATCCTGCAGGAAACAACTGCTTGGAATCAAAAAAATTGATGAGTGTAGTGTTGAAGCTATATTAATTGCCAAAGAAGAGGTAGTGGATGATGTCAAATTATCATTTGATGACGTATTCTAATTACAGAAAAGTGCTATCACTTCTAAACTCAGCACTTCATTCAGTGAAACTGGATTTTCCCCTATGATGGTGTGCAATTGACTAACATAGCATATTCTCCCACAGCTAAGAGAAATTGAAAAGAATACATGAAAATGTAAAACAAATTAAAACTGTTCTCAAAGTTGATTTACCAACCGAGGAAAAAATGACTGAAATAAGTACGAGGGGAGGAATCTGAAGATATGGACAAGCTTGTTGATTTAGTTAAAATGAATTACTCACTACATAGTGAAACAAATAGATTCAGATGCTGACAATCCCTGCTGTACTAAATTGGTCTAGGAGAAAATAATTGAGACATTCAGTGTATGTGGTTATTCTGTTCGTAAAGATGAGTTATTTAGCATAACTTGATCACAGACATAGGAAAATTTTGAGTCTTGAAACACCAAATTAGTAAAAATGTTTAATCGGAATGATGAACAGTTCAGAATCTTGCCTGGTATGAAGGATGTTAGTATAGGACAAAACGTACATGAGAGACAACAAATGATTCTATGTTACCTTTGTGAGCTCTGCTCAACTTTTTAAGTCGAAATGTCCTCATTAAAAAATTGGTTTTTGAAAAGTTTGTTGTCTGATGTGAGTTGACTGGTGCCAGTGGTAGACAGTGTGTGTGAACAATACATCAAAATGTCAGTCTATCGATTCACCGGGCTATTGTTGGAGACAATTGCATTGTTTATGAATGAGCAGGCAGTGAATGTATGCTGAGGCATTGAGACAAGTGTTCATCAAAAGATAATCTTATCAGTTTTTTGCAATCAAGATGGTGTTCAAGGTCACTATTGAACTTCAGATTCATCCTGTCATGATTTGTTACTGGGATGCAATGTAAAACTCCTTTTACCCCTTTGTATCATTTCTGATGATCCTCAGCATGATGTGTCTATGGTATGAGATCCAAAAAAGCAGTAATAACATTTCTGAAATGGAACTACCCACACATAACAAACATTTACTACTTCAGTGTTGGCAAGTATAAGAATAAATATAATTTAATGAAACTGAATTAAAGCCCAGTGGTCATTTTTTGTAACCAGTCATAGTATGGGCTGCAGTATAAAATGCTGAGCTAGGAAGGAAAGTCTACAGCAACATATTGACAATCAGATATTGACATCAAATGAACTTTTCAAATATAAATATTAACTTTATCTCTAAAGGAATGGTTGATTCAACTCATCAGACTTTGCAGAACCCCATGAAAAACATTCATACTGTTCCAGGAATAAGAACTTCCCACAACTTCAACCATACTTCCAACCAAAATGTAGACTTTCACGGCCGGAAATATCATGTCCATTATAATTATCTGTCAGTAGCGAGCCAGAGGGTGTGTTGGACCTTCCATCGAGCTACGGACCCCCTTGAAGATGTCTCCTGCAGTTGTAGACGAAACGTTGGGAATTGACACAGAATTCATCAACTGACAACGGCATAACAGGCCGGATAATTATAATGGACATACTTCCAACCATTATGTGACTTGGGAATAACTGAGACTAGAAGAATCAGTAGCAATGCAAAACCTGCTCTCACATTCCACTTGTCAGGAGGTTGTGGTCTTGTGGCTAGTATTGCTGACTCTCGAGCTCGGGACCCGGGTTCGATTCCCAGCTGGGTCAGGGATTTTCTCTGCTTGGAACCAGGTTTGTGTGTCTTGTACTCATCGTCATTTCATCATCATCAATGTGCAAGTTGCTGGAGTGGCATCAAATAAAAAGTCTTGCACCAGGCTGCTGAATTCCCTGGAAGGGGAATCCAAACCACAAATGCCGTACACACATTTCTTTACATTCAACTTATCTAACAAGAAGCAAATTCCAGAATGAGATTTTCACTCTGCAGCGGAGTGTGCGCTGTTATGAAACTTCCTGGCAGATTAAAACTGTGCCCGACCGAGACTCGAACTCGGGACCTTTGCCTTTCGCGGGCAAGTGCTCTACCATCTGAACTACCGAAGCACGACTCACGCCCGGTACTCACAGCTTTACTTCTGCCAGTATCTCATCTCCTGCCTTCCAAACTTTACAGAAGCTCTCCTGCGAACCTTGCAGAACTAGCACTCCTGAAAGAAAGGATATAGCGGAGACATGGCTTAGCCACAGCCTGGGGGATGTTTCCAGAATGAGATTTTCACTCTGCAGCGGAGTGTGCGCTGATATGAAACTTCCTGGCAGATTAAAACTGTGTGCCCGACCGAGACTCGAACTCGGGACCTTTGCCTTTCACAGGCAAGTGCTCTCTGCAAGGTTTGCAGGAGAGCTTCTGTAAAGTTTTGAAGGTAGGAGACGAGATACTGGCAGAAGTAAAGCTGTGAGTACCGGGCGTGAGTCGTGCTTCGGTAGCTCAGATGGTAGAGCACTTGCCCGCGAAAGGCAAAGGTCCCGAGTTCGAGTCTCGGTCGGGCACACAGTTTTAATCTGCCAGGAAGTTTCAAGAAGCAAATTATTTGTGAAACAGTGATTTGTATTCTGTATGTTTTATTGCTTGCATTTATAACAAGTTAAGGTATTTTGGTATGGTTAGTGATGTAAATACCAAAAATTTTCCATCCTCATGGACCATCAGAGTCGTCTTTCAGGCGCAAGAGAGAAGATTCATATGTGATACCTATCCCTCACATCATTGCAATGGTGGATCCTCCAAGCACAATGACTGGGAGTACTTACAGTTCACTCAAGAATATATAACATATGTTAAAATTCAGATTTTGAAAATACTGACAGCACTTAAAAGAACAATGACCTAGCATTTAGAATTATATTAGTTGTGACTTTTGTAAGAATACATCAAAAATAATCTTATATCTGTGTTCACCATATTGGTTTTTCGTTTAAAGTCATATTCCATCAAACAGTGTATGTAATCATGTTTGAATTACTCAATATTGTTTACTTTTCAAGTTTTTAAATGAAAATGGATATTGTTAACCAAAAGGAAATGCAAACTCAATTCATTTTAAGCAAGCTTGTGAATTTTGTCAATTTTTTTGTCTTTAAAGTAATAAACATTGAAAGAATTTTCACATTTTCACGTTTGGTACAGAACACATTTTAGTAGAAGAACAAAAAAAGAATTATTCAATTTTCCTTTTCCCTTTTCACTATATTGCTCTTGGTGTTGTTCTTCATATTTGGTTTAAAAAGAAAAAAACTGAAAACTGTATTTCAAAATCTTTTCATGGCCATGTGAAGTTTCGTAATGTTTTACATCACATTCATCTGAACTCTTTGCATATTGATGCATACACAATAAGTTTATCAGTATTTGTTGGCAAATAAGAAAGCTATAATCTATTCTGAACAGGTTATATTTCCTCTGCGTGACAGCCAAAAACTGTGAAATTCCAAAAGTTTTAGCTTTCTATAAAACCCAAACCATTTGAGGCAGAGCAAAATTATTTCTGATTCTTACTTATATCCATAAATGGAATAAATACGCTAAATTATACCAAAATCTGAGATTGCAGGTGTCGTGGGGTGGTTGAACTTTCATGGAATAATCCAGCTGTTACTGTTGAAACAACTACTGTAGAAACTCAGAATCCATATTTAACAGTGAACAGCTGCATGAGAAAGTCCTCATTGCCACTTTTCTACCCTACTCAGTGCGGGTAGAACGCAATTTACAATCACTCACATTGGTGGTGACGCGGAAACCGGTGGAACAAACAGGTGGTTTCTGTGGACATTGTCGATGTGAATGGCTAGCCTGAAGCAAAGTCCAGAGCATAGCAAAAGTTATTATATTTGTGTGCAGAAAGTCCAGGAAGCAAATCTAAATTGAAACGTAAACACAGACAAAATTGATCACTCTACTATCAGTCGTGCATATTGTGAATACTTCAGACAAAAACGAGCGCTGCTGCAGGCCAGTGGTATTTGCCCATACTGTCACATCAACGGATATGACCTGAGTATCCCTGACTTTTCATCCACATCATACTTGGGCTGGGAAAGAATGCAAATCACTTTAGGATGGTAGTTTTGTGGATCATTTCTGTTACCCTTTTTGGTGGATGGATGTGACCATTGCTTTTTCCAATCGCTAATCAAGGTTTCAGTGGTGTATTATGTTTTAAATGGAAGCTAACTTAGCTACAAATTTAGTATAGAATCTGACTGGGATCCCATCCTGCACTGGAGCCTTGTTTAATTTTAGTGATTGTAGCTGTTTTTCAAAGCAGCTGACACAAATATCTGTGACTCAATGCAGTAGTGTGAGAATTAGACTGGCCAGTACTGCTGGATCTTCATTTGTGAAGGAAAATTGTGAATGTAGTTCACCATTTCTGCTTTTACTTTGGCACCCTCAATTTCAGTTACTAAGTCGTATGTGAGTTTCTCTGGGCATTAACTTTGGTGAACAGCCTTTACATATGACCAGAATTTCTTTGATAAGAGTATGCCACTGTAGTAAACAAAGGCTTCATGTATTGCCCTCTTGACAGCCAAACATGTTTTGTTAAGCATCTCTCTGTAGCCTTAGGCTTGGTTTTAAACCTATTATGCAGAAGTCTCTTGTGTCCTTACAGTGATAATATACCATGGAAGGTCCCTCCCATCAGGAACTTTTATAATAGGTTCATATCTAACCACAGCTTTCTTTTAAACTTCAGCCATAGTTCTTATACATGCTGCTGTCCAGAGGTAAATGTTTCGAGCTTCTCTTTCAGATGTGACACAACGACTTTATGTAACTTCCTAAATATGTAAATCTTCCTACTTGTCATAGGAGAAAACAGCCAAATATAAATGATAGCACTCAGGCAACCAACAAATTTAATAATCACCTTCTTGTAGTATCTCAGAATATTGCCACAAACAATTCAAGGAATAAAGAAATGGAATGCTTGTAAGACTCAATGCCACATACCTCCAAGCAACCTGCAATCAATCCATGCTTTGCAGAAAAAATTAAATTTATAATTAACTCCAACAAACCAAATACTATAACAGAATTGATAATAATGCAAGTAAAGTAATAAAATCCTATTCTTCATATACATGCAATGTATTCAGTTATATACTTGTTGTGGAACATAGTGATTATACAGAATAACATGTTCAACTTTTAACCACTTTGGCTAATGGAAAATGTTTGTGGAAATGGAAAGCATAGTTTAGGTAGTGTTAGGTGTGAAATATTCCACTCTGCATGCCCTGGTTTGAAGTATGTGCAGATGGATGCAAAAGGAAGTCATCTCAGCATATCAGCAAGGTACAATGGCAAATACACTTATGCCTCCACTTGCTGTGGATGCCCACTTATGATATGGGATTATGGCTTAGCAGTGCCTTGTAAATCACGGAGAAAAGGGTGCAGCCCAGAGTATATGCATCTTAACAAATTAAGACATTGTGATTACGATACATAAGAGTTATTGCAAAACGGTTTATGCCATTTAGTAGCTTGGATAGATAAGTGCTGTATTTCAGCATCCACCCTAACTGCAAAATGCATAGAAGTCAAATGGCATGGTCTAGTGGCACTGCCTAGCATGTCTACTCAAGCAGTAAACTTCAGGAATGGTTACCGCATATTATTCGTAAGGTAAAGTTGGCACACACATGCAATTGGCTGGCTGACTGTGTATGGAGTGGAACACACCATAGTCATAAATCATACACCCATAACACTCCATTTTGGTTCCATTGCAGGGCGTGAATCAGATGTGTTAAAAGAAGACAGGGTTTAATAATAATAATGAGAAATTTCAACAGTTTTGAAGAAAATAACAGCGGAAGATAATACATCACCCAGAACAAGCCATGTCAACAACTGAGAAAATATAAGAAGGCACACTCTGTGGTGTTGCCTGAAGTGATTTGTGTCTTCAAGAAGAAATGAGCTTAATCTGATTAAGTCCAAGGGCGTGTTAATTACTATAAAAAGTTTCACAAAAAATGTTAGTTGACTATAGCGATGGGGACAACAGTGAAAGTTATTAGTGTGCTTAAGTAATCCTCGGCAAGTGAGTGGAGAACAGTTTTGTTAGCAACATGGAAGAATTTTGCATTGTGATTACAAGATTACAAGTATGGGAATGATCACCAACGGCCTCCCTGAGGCAGTCGACCAACACAACAGCTGCGTAGCTCAGCTTTGTGCAGCAGCCAGTCAACTGGCTACACAACTATTACACAGCAGCTCATTGCTACATCACTTTGGTAACACATGACATATTGGCAGTGCAGCACAGCTAACTGTACACTGATTGGTGAGCTTTAAACAGCATCAAGCTGAGATATTTTTAATAATTTATTCTGTAAAGAATTGTAAAACCACATTTCACTGGCTTTGTGCAGTGGTTTCAAAATATAGTGACATTATTTAAGTCTGTTAAGCATATAATTGTTTAAGGTGTGTGCCAGTTCAGACTAGGAAGATGGGAAAATTAATCACTCTCATGAAGGGTCAAGGAAAGAAATAAAATGAGTTGTCTGATAGTATTACAACCCAAGGGAATGAATTCAAACGCTTAAATACGAATTTCTCACATTCAAAAATGCAAGGGGAGGAAGTAGCTACAAAAGTAGATAAAATCCCTAACATAGAAGAGCTCTTATTAAAGTTACCTTAGGAGTTACGGTTTGAGATAGAAAAACAATATGACTTAGGAAGGAGGTTCAAGACAGTTCAAAGAGATAAATGATAAAATACAGGGTTATTACAAATGATTGAAGTGATTTCACAGCTCTACAATAACTTTATTATTTGAGATATTTTCACAATGCTTTGCACACACATACAAAAACTCAAAAAGTTTTTTTAGGCATTCACAAATGTTCGATATGTGCCCCTTTAGTGATTCGGCAGACATCAAGCCGATAATCAAGTTCCTCCCACACTCGGCGCAGCATGTCCCCATCAAAGAGCGAAAGCATCGTTGATGCGAACTCGCAGTTCTGGCACGTTTCTTGGTAGAGGAGGTATAAACACTGAATCTTTCACATAACCCCACAGAAAGAAATCGCATGGGGTTAAGTCGGGAGAGCGTGGAGGCCATGACATAAATTGCTGATCATGATCTCCACCATGACCGATCCATCGGTTTTCCATTACAGAGGCATCCAGAAGCTTTAAACTGCGCATACCATCGCTGAATGGAGTTAGCAGTTGGTGGATCTTTGTTAAACTTCGTCCTGAAGTGTCGTTGCACTGTTATGACTGACTGATGTGAGTGCATATCAAGCACGACATACGCTTTCTCGGCTCCTGTCGCCATTTTGTTTCACTGCGCTCTCGAGCGCTCTGGCGGCAGAAACCTGAAGTGCGGCTTCAGCCGAACAAAACTTTATGAGTTTTTCTACGTATCTGTAGTGTGTCGTGAGCATATGTCAATGAATGGAGCTACAGTGAATTTATGAAATCGCTTCAATCATTTGTAATAGCCCTGTACAACAAATACAATTGTCAAATCATGAATTAGAAAGTATACAGAGTCAAATCTCAGATATGCGAGGTTGAGTAGAGGCATTGGTGAAATAATTCATGCCCCAAATGTAATGACTAGGTTAGAAGAACATCTTCAGGACTAGCTGAAACAAAATAACATGATAAAATTGAATCTATGAGCACTAAACATAATTTTGTGGCCAATATAGTAGTGAGAATTTATATGCCATAGTAAATATACTAAAATGTTTGATGACAGAAAAACTTGTTTTGAAAAATATTTAGGATATTATGAATACAATGATGACCATTTGAGAGCGGTGTATGTGGAGACACTGTAAGTACGTTAGGACTCTTAAAATGTGTGTGTGTGTGTGTGTGTGTGTGTGTGTGTGTGTGTGTGTGTGGGCGGGCTTTTGCATTTGCTTGCATGCATGCATGGCGGTGCATGTGCGCATGCATTTTAAGCTTATGGCAATTAGTCTGTGTGCCATATGGATTACCTAACAGAAGCCTTACGTTGTAAGCAGGTAGAATGTAAGCTTTTGTGTCGAGTGATACTTGTGGGAGGAATAAAATTTAATGTTAGTGGACTGTGCATCGTATCCCAATTACTACAATTTGCAGATGCGATGGATTAATTAATAAATAGAGTTTTATTTCCCAACTCGGGAGGAGGTGATAGTAGTTAATCTGCAGGACATCATTGATCATTATGTCAAGTGACGTCAACCTAGCACAGTGGTGTATTATTTAATGAGTGTTATAACAATATTTTTTGTATGTGTTTAGTTTTATTTACTTACGTGAGGCAGCATAGCTTTCTATAAAGGATTATTCAATCTTAGGAGATGGTGGTGGTGGTGTTCTTGTTTACGGTACAAAGTGAGTCATGCATTCAACAGTTATGGATCAGCTGTTATAATAAGTCACTTACACAGCATCGTTAGAACAGGGGCAGTAACACCATTGTGTAATCTCATCAATGGTAGAAAGAAGCGTCCTGGGACCTCTGCTGTTCCTGATCTATATAAATGACCTGGGTGACAATCTGAGCAGTTCTCTTAGGTTATTCACAGATGATGCTGTAATTTACCATCCAGTAAGGTCATCCGAAGACCAGTATCAGTTGCAAAGCGATTTAGAAAAGATTGCTTTATGGTGTGGCAAGTGGCAGTTGATGCTAAATAACGAAAAGTGTGAGGTGATCCACATGTGTTCCAAAAGAAATCCATTTGAATTCGATTACTCGATAAATAGTACAATTCTCAAGGCTGTCAATTCAACTAAGTACCTGGGTGTTAAAATTACGAACAACTTCAGTTGGAAAGACCACATAGATAAAATTGTGGGGAAGGCGAGCCAAAGGTTGCGTTTCATTGGCAGGACACTTAGAAGATGCAACAAGTCCACTAAAGAGACAGCTTACACTACACTCGTTCGTCCTCTGTTAGAATATTGCTGTGCGGTGTGGGATCCTTACCAGATGAGATTGACGGAGGACACAGAAAGGGTGCAGAAAAGGGCAGCTCGTTTTGTATTATCACGTAATAGGGGAGAGAGTGTGGCAGATATGATACGCGAGTTGGGATGGAAGTCATTAAAGTAAAGACGTTTTTCATCGCGGCGAGATCTATTTATGAAATTTCAGTCACCAACAAATCGCGAAAATATTTTGTTGAGCCCAACCTACATAGGTAGGAATGATCATCAAAATAAAATAAGAGAAATCAGAGCTCGAACAGAAAGGTTTAGGTGTTCATTTTTCCCGCACGCTGTTCGGGAGTGGAATGGTAGAGAGATAGTATGATTGTGGTTCAATGAACCCTCTGCCAAGCACTTAAATGTGAATTGCAGAGTAATCATGTAGATGTAGATGTAGAATATAGCATGTTGTGAAGCTGTTACTCTATACAGTGTGATTCAAAAAGAAAGAACAGATTCAGTTGTTTATTATAGACAAACTACAAAAGATACAAACACATTCTGCATGTAATAGGATAGAGGAAGGTTCAAAGTTTTTTGGTCACCTAGACTGTATACCATACGCTCAACATGAGCACCATGCGTTGCTCGCACACATTGAAACGGTAGTCTATTTCATTCCACACATGAATCAAAAGGTCCCTGTTTATTGTATCGACAGCGCCAACAATTCGATTTCTCCTGAAGACTGACTGCTGTGGTGGAGCAAAGATTCTGTCTTTCATGTACCCCCACTGAAAAAAAAAAAATCACAATGTGTGATGTCTGGTGATGTGGGAGGCCAAAAGTAGTGATCTTGTTTTCCATCTCTTCCAATTTAACATTTGGAAATGGTGTTGTTAAGATGATGCTGCACATTATGCGTAAATATGAAATAAGTGGAATATTAGTGAAATTTAGGATACAACCAATTTTTCAGTGTGTCCAGTTATGACATTCCTGTCACAGTTTCCTCCGCGCGCAAGAAAGGTCCGTAACTTTGTGAAAAGAAATGGCAGAAAACACGTTCAGTTTCAGTGAGTCTCTTTCAGGTTCAACGACCAGAGTTTTGTGACTCCCAAGTTGTTACTTTACCCGATAAATGAAATGTTGATTTGTCTGAGAAGATGAATAGTTTGGAAGAAGCATTCTCTGCCATATCCTGGAGGATGGAAATGCAAAATATGCTCACTAGGATGCAATTGCTGCAATAGTTGCAACTTGTTAGGCTTCATAAACTGGCATCATTTCAGAACACACCATATTGTTGCTTGAGGAAGTTGAAGTTCCTGAACTGTCCATCTTGTGGACTTCTGAAGGTTCCATGTGAATACATCTCAGATACAATTGACTTTGTCATCAGAAGTGTGTGGCAGACTAGTGCTCTTCCCTTTGCATATGCAGCCAGCTTGCAAAAATTTTGTATGCCAGTGCTTGTACAGAGACAGCTTCATGCTCAGTCATTGGTGAAATGCATGTTGCACTTAAACAATTGATTGACTTTGCACAAATTCCAACACACAAAATGATTTCTCTTTTGGTGTAGTTGCCATGTTGCCACAAACAACAGCGCAGCTGTGTCAAAACTTTGAACCTTGCTCTATCCAGGAACATGCAAAATGTGTTTCTGTCTTTTGTAGTTTGTGTATAATAAACCATTGAAATCTGTTCTTTCTTTTTGACTCATCTGATATAGTACAATAATGACATGATAAAGAAATTCATATCCGCTGGAGAATCAGAAATCTTTGCAGATTCAGTGGTTTGACGGCCGTTGGGTATTTGAATTAACTGTTTAAGTATTTCAAGTTTTGTTCCCTGGAGCAGTTTCTTCTACTCTTTCTATCCTGTGATCTGTAATTTAAATCTATCTTCCACTCTCCTATCCTAGTTTTAATGGTAGAACAACAATGGAATTGCCAATGTCATATTTCAGAGAGTCTTATCTTAGTTATCTCATAGATAGAAGAAACGAATATGATGGTGCAAAATTTCAGATAAGTATTTGGTGTGAAAAGACATGTTAGGCATATCATGTAAACAGGGAGAAATGGACAAGAAAGAGAACAATTCCCTAAATGAAGTTAAGTGTGGTGTGCTAAGATATAAGAGAAAAATGTGGTAGTTTGGAGACAAATGTTTTGCCACAGTAACTGAAACTGTTGTTAACTCTGATGGAGTACTGATGTATGAATCATGAAATAGCTCTTCAGACTATTAAGTAGATGTATCTTATTTTTTAAATATTGGAAGCAGTAAATAGAGATTAAGAACAAACTTAGTTATACTCAACAGAATTCGAGCATCTACCTTTAATATAGCGAGTGTTCAGCTAAAGGACTGAGGAAAAAGTGCTTGCATAGTTTTCATTGTGGGTGGAACATGACCACTCTAATAATAAAGGAAGATAAGCTCTGTAATATAGTAGCAATGAATAGATCCCTACCCGATAGTCAGTAATGACAAGTGTTTCTGGGAAAGTGAATGTAGGAAGCATAAAATGAAAGAAGGCTAATTATTAGATGATTTAATTTATGTAAGTCATGGCTTTGCAAGAAGCACAAGTAAAAGAGTACAAAAGAAGAAGTTGGGAAACATGCATTTGGAAAAACCAGGTAAAGTCAATGCGCTATGGGGAAGCTTCGTTATAGGGATGTATAAAGAAAAGGATCAGAGGCTGTGCATACTTTTAAAGATTTAAGATGGGATGAACCCAATTTTATGCAGGTATGGGAGAGGAGGAGGATAGGCAAGCCCAGGGAAGGGATGGTCTAATACTTGGTTAGGTTAACCCATAGGCAGAATGATAGTTCCTTGAAAGTTGTTCAATAGAGGCCGGAAAAGGTGAAAATCTGAGGATGCAAGATCAGGTGAATAATGTGGGTGTGGAATGACTTTCCAATGCAACTCCTGTGTGGTTTTTTTTGTCAGTCTAGCTGAATGTGGGCATAAAATTAGCCATTTTCGGAGGAAACTGGCGTGGAACTTTGCGGATTAATGCGTTTAAAAGGTCTTCATCAAATCCGGATATCATCCTGGACCTGGAGAGTCACCGATGTCAACATGGTCCTCCTTAAAATGAGAAAACCATTTCCTTGCTGTGCTCTGTCCATTGGCATTATCTCCACACATGGTAGAAATGTTCTGGCTGCCTCCGCTGCTGTCACCCTTGTATTGAAATCAAACAGAAGAATATGTCAGAAATTTTCTGATTTCACCTCTTAGCAGTCCATTTTCTAGTATCCATAGCTTCACTCACTATCTCTGAATGAAAAGTTGACTATATGTAAACTCAAATAGCAACATCAAACTACAAATAAAAAATAACAATCAATAAAAAAAACACACAGCAACCGGAATACCAACATGCAAAACAAAAACACTATATACTTATGCACCAATCTAATACACGGCAATCCCATACAAATAGAGTAATAAAATGCAATGAAAAATGTATTTACTAGACTATAGAAGGTAATGAGCAACAGTATGAATAGAGATACACCAAAATTTTGAAGAAGTCCTGCATTGACCAAAGCTTTCAGAAAAGTCTGTTCAGTTCAGTTGCACTACCACCAAGACTTGATGGATTGCTTGAAGGTACACAAATAACGTGTTCCTCTGAAGCATATAGTGAGTGCATTTGGTTCACCCACCTATTTGATTGCCAAGTTCTTGGCAACATTATTACGATTGTATGTGGACTGATTGGAGTTGTATATCAAGAATTTGGCACATTATATCAGTAAACTGAACAGCTTAGTGGTACAGCTGGAGGACATATTAGTTAGCTTCGATGTGGTGTTGTTATTCGCTATGGCTTTGCTCAATGAAGTGTTGGAACAGTTGAACTGGATTTTTCCACCCAATGTTGCAGAACTGTTTAAATATTGCCTCACAATCCTGTATTTCAAATGGAATGATGAGCTCTATTAACAGACAGATGGTGTCACTATGGGGAGCTTGTTAAGCGTAGTTATAGCAAAATTCTATGTGGAAAAATTCGAGGAGCAGGCATTGGAAACTGCAAAGAAGAAACCGAATATTTGGTTCCAGTACATAGATCAGGTGTTTGTTTTGCGGATGCATGGCAGGGGGCAACTGGATCATTTTCATAACTATCTCAGTAGGATTAATTCAAAGAGTCAGTGTACCATGGAGCAGGAGGCAGGTGGCAGATTTAATTTTCGTGATGTGTTAGTTTTCAAGAAAGAAGATGGTAGCTTTGGCCACGTGGTTTTTTGAAAATCCATGCACACAGACCATTACCTACACCAGGATTCAAACCATCATCCAAAACAAAAAGCAAGGCACCATAAAAACGTTGGCAGATAGAGCAAGAAAAATCTGTGAACCAGAGTTGCTTGATACAGAATTCAAACATCTCATGAATGCATTGCTCAAGAATAGTTATTCGTTCACTGAAGTGAAAAGAGCATTAAGACCACTGCGTAGAAATAGAAAGTTTCCCTGCATTTCATTAAGGACACTACTGACTGCACTGGAAAAATCTTGAAAAATCAGAACATTATGGTAATCTACAAACCTACCTGGAAGATACAAGATCACCTAAAATCAGCCAAAGATCCTTGCCAACCATTGGAAAAAGCAGGAATTTATAGGATTCCTGAAGTTGCGGGGAGGTGTATGTGGATACTGCAAAATGAGTGGTCAAAAAAGATTAGAAGAGCACAAGGGAAATTGCACAAGAGGGGAGATCGATATATCTGCTGTTGTGGAACTTGCTTTGCAGCCAGGAGACCATCACATTCATTTTGGTAAGACTCAAGTACTGGCAGGCACAAGCAGATACCATGAAAGGCCATACAGAGAGGTCATAGAGATTATAAAACACTCCAGGAATTTCAATCGGAAGGAGGAGGGCATGAAATTGAATGACACCTGGATTCTGGTGTTGAAAAAGATGTGTATCAGTCTTACAATGTGTGATGATAGCAACAGCGGACAATGACAGTTGACAAAGGGCAGTTGTGCAAGCGCTTTGGAAACATGATGTCATGCCACTGCGCGGAAACAGAATTTTTCTGCAGTCAGTAGTGAGCCAGGGTGTGAATAGGACATTCATAAGAAGCTATGACACCCCTTGAAAACTTCCTCCACAGATGGGGTCAAAACATTGTGTTTTAAGGTGAAATTCATTGAACCATGCCATATTAGCCCAAAACATTTTATTCATTATGGATGATTTTTTAATAACACTGGATTTGGTCTTAAAGGACTTCATGTTCTGATAATAATAACAATTATTATTATTATTATTGAAACTTAAAGAACATTTTTTTTTATATTCTGAAATGTTGCAATTAGTCAATTAAATTGGATTACATGACTTCTATTGCCCCAGTGGGTGCACCTGTGGTGTAACATGGTGATTCTGTGGAATAACATGTTCCATTTTTAACAACTTAGGCCAATAAAAAATGTTCATGGAAACTGGGAATGTGGTTTAGATAGTTTTTCAATGTGGGGCATCCCACTGTGTGTGCCCTGGTTTGGTGTATGTGCGGATAGATGTAAAAGGAAGTTGTCTCAGCATATTGACAAGATGCGACAGTGATTGCACATTTCCACCTGCTGTGGAGGTCTGCCCTATGCTTTGGTATCACATCGTGGCAGTGCCTGGGAATTCAAGGAGAAAAGGGTGTGGGCAAGAACGTAAATGCCCAAACAAATGAGTAATACATGAGAACTGTCATTAAAGTATCTAATATCGAACCAGTACACCATTACAAGCTATGATCTATTGCGAGCTATGATATATTAGTGATCAGTATCACCCGCAATTGTAAAAGTAATTGTATAGAGAAGGCATTGTGGTTACAATACAAAAGAATTGTCACAAACAGTATACTTCAGTTAGTAATGTGGATAAATCAGAGCCACAACTATAAAAGATGAATAAATCATGCACTGTCGAGTGGCAGTGCATAGCAGATCCTCACAAGTGATTAACTTCAAGAAAAGAAACTGCAAAGTATTCATAAGGTAAAGCTGCCCACTTGCTACCAGGTGAAAGATCATGTATGGAGTGGAGTATGTCATAACCATAAATCATATACCCATAACACCCCAATGTCTAGTCGGTAACCAATACTGTTTAAATTCAAGTGCCCGCACACCATTTGGGAACGAAAGAGAAGAGACGGCTGTGGAAAGAAGTCAGCCAATTGCACACTGACCGACCTCTCTCAAGGACAACAACGCAACAGCAGCAGCCCCTATGTGAAGATTACATAAGCGCCGCGACTGCTTGGTGATAGCCCAGTTCAGTAACAGCTTCAAGATTAGCGACATTGATAGCAGCGTCAATGCTAGACTTCGTTTGTACTCTCCATGTAGCACAAAGAATTATCTATACTGAAAAAGTTTATTTTGTAAGTCGCTCTTTGCTTGGAACACATCTGTGTGATTGCCAAAGTTAAGTATTGTAATTTTATTTTGTAATAAAACTCGTTGATACAACTTGTTTGATTGTTTGCCTAGTGAACCGAATATGCACACCTCCTAGACACTGCATATTTGGCAACGAGGATGGGATCGAATACCACAGTGACAACCAAGAGCCTGGCTGCCACAATTTTGTTTTGTTGTGGGCTTTTGTGTTTTGCTGGTGCCTTAATTCTACCTTGTCTTTTCTTTACAGGGGTGTGTTTACATGTTTTAATAGTGTCTCTTGTAGTGTTTTTCCTTTCAGTGGTTTCAGGTGGGTGTTGAGGAAATTTTCTTTGCTTGTGTGCTTATTTTTATTGCTTACATTGTCTGTTTATTGCATTTGCCTATACCAAAACAAACAATCCACCTCTCCCACCCTGTGCTCATGTGCCTCATCTGTAGTCGATAGCTGCAACGCAGGTAATGCAGAGGTTTCAGTTTCAGACGCAGCCGATTGCCACTCTGCTACACACTTTACAGCAGTTATTGGTGAATCAAACCACTAATG
Organism: Schistocerca serialis cubense; assembly: GCF_023864345.2. NCBI lineage: Eukaryota > Metazoa > Arthropoda > Insecta > Orthoptera > Acrididae > Schistocerca > Schistocerca serialis. The sequence goes on from NC_064638.1 coordinate 308,887,533, forward strand.
TTGTGCCACATGTAACAACTGTAGCTCTGAGTGCCATACCACCTTTTCACCAGTTTAATGAAAAAGGAGAGGAATGGCTCAAGTGGTTGCAACAGTAATTTAAATGTGCTTGTGGGGCTTTATATTCAGATGCAATTGTGTACAATGTTACTGATGTCAAACGTAGGAAACAGAGTGTGAAACAGTTCGATCCATCATTTCATCACATAGTGCAAATTCTAGATCAGTGTGATTCAGGTGCCATAGTGACCAATAAATTTGAGCAGCACCAGTTTGTCAGGTTGAGTCGTCCCTTGCTCACGACCGGCCCAGTAGGTAGCAATGACATGCACATGCCAAGCTGCACAAACAGTTCTCTAAAGAGGCAAACACAATTAAGTCATGTCCTTGGCATGCCTCATGGCTCAAATGTCGAGATTGCCCCTCCAGAGAAGCACAGTGTTATCTTGTGGCAAGAAAGGTCACGTACAGTCCGTATGTTTGAAACAGGACAAACATCAGCATTCTGACCACTCACAAAAATCTATTCACAAGGCCCATGTAATCAATGCAGTATATTCAAAGCCTGCTGCAGGCATTAGCAAAACTAACAAGCAAACATTCCTTCAGTGCTACGCCAGTACAGCAAACTTTTTGTTCATTTGCATGTTAATGGAAAACTTGTGAAATTTCAGTTGGTCACAGGTGCCTCTATTACATTGCTGAATCTGAAAACATATGTACAATTAGGCTCACCATGTCTGTCTAAAATTAGCACACACTTGACGGCTTATAATGGACAAGACATTCCCATTCTCGGAAAATGTACTTTGTCTGCCATGTATTGTTTGCATATGCGAACTGTGACTTTCACTGTGCTACAATCATGCGATTGTGAGAACGTATTTGGCCTTAATTCGTTTGGTTTATTTGGCTTTCAAATTCAGGACAGTGTGTTGTCAGGGACTACATTCAATGCCAGAGACTGTGTAGTGATTGCTGAAAAACTTCCCTGAACTCTTTTCTGAAGGTTTAGACAAGGCTAATGATTTTGTTGCACATATTACTATGAAAGACAATGCTCAGCCAAAATATTGCTGAGCCAGAAGTGTTCCCATTGCATTACGGGACAAAGTGACTGCTGAACTTAAAGAATTGCAAGATATCGGAGCTACTTTTTGCTCCCCAAACCTTCAGGTCGCATTCGCCTCTGTGTTGACTTTAAGCCTACAGTCAACCCACAAACTGTGATTGATACTTCTCCATTGCCACACCCAGAGGATCTCATGGACAGAGTAGGTGCTGCTCGCTACTTTTCAAAAATTGATTTGCACGCGCATATCTTCAAATACCACTAGACGAAGAATCTCAAACCATGCGTGTTGTGAACACTCATTTGGGCTTGTTTAAATATTTGTGTTTGCCTTTTGGCAGTGCTTCCACAACTGTCATTTTCCAGTGCTATTTGGAACAGCAGACTGCTCAAGCACCAGACTGTTGAAACTATTTGGATGATATTTTTATAGCATGTCATACACCTGAAGAACACATTGCAAATGTGTGTGCTTTGTGTTGTGTTTTATTTGATGCAGGACTGAAGTGTAGACTGGAAAAATGTGATTTTTTTAAACATGTGTTACAATAACTTGGTCTCATTATAAACAGTCAAAATTTGCATCCTCTTCAGTCACATTTGTTAGCCATATGTGACCTGCCAGTTCTTCACAATGTCACAGAATTACAGTCAGTCTTAGGGAAAATGAACTGTTATACTCATTTCACACCAAATGCTGCACAAATCGCAACTCCACTGCATTGCTCGTGCCGCAAGAACTCTCCCTTTGTTTGGATGGGAGAGTGCCAAGAAACTTTTCAAAAACTTAAAGATGCATTGCTCAGTGATCAATGCTTGCTTCACTTTGATCCTGACAAACCAGTTGTTTTGCAAGTTGACAGTTCCTTTTGTGGAATCAGTGCAGTGCTTTTGCACAGATTTGGTTATAAAGACATGCCTATTGCTTTTGCATCAGAAGTGTTCCCCAAAGCTCAGTGTAACTATTCACAAATAGAGAAAGAGGAATTGGCTATTGTGTATGGTGTCACCAAATTTCACCACTACTTGTATAGCAGAAAATTCTACTTACAAGGGAACCTCCCCATCGCACCCCCCTCAGATTTAGTTATAAGTTGGCACAGTGGATAGGCCTTGAAAAACTGAACACAGATCAATCGAGAAAACAGAAAGAAGTTGTGTGGAACTATGAAAAAAATTAGTAAAATATACAAACGGAGTAGTCCATGCGAAGATAGGTAACATCAAGGACAAGGGTAATCAAGGAGCGCCGTGGTCTCCTGGTTAGCGAGAGCAGCTACGGAATGAGAGGTCGTAGGTTCAAGTCTTCCCTCGAGCGATTTTTTATTTTCAGTTTATGTTACAAACTCTTATGTTTTCATCACTTTTTTGGGAGTTATTATCACATCCAGAAGAAAACCTAAATCGGGCAAGGTAGAAGAATCTTTTTACCCATTCGCTAAGTGTACAAGTTAGGTGGGTCGACAACATATTCCTGTCATGTGACACACATGCCGTCACCCGTGTTGTATAGAATATATCAGACGTGTTTTGCTGTGGAGGAATCGGTTGACCTATGACCTTGTGATCAAATGTTTTCGGTTCCCATTGGAGAGGCACGTCCTTTCGTCTACTAATCGCACGGTTTTGCGGTGCGGTCGCAAAACACAGACACTAAACTTATTACAGTGAACAGAAACGTCAATGAACGAACGGACAGATCACAACTTTGCGAAAATAAAGAAAGTAAAATTTTCAGTAGAGGGAAGACTTGAACCAAAGACCTCTCGTTCCGCAGCCACTCACGCTAACCACGGGACCACGACGCTCCAGAGTTCACATTCTCCTTGATGTTGCATATCTAGCGCATGGACTACTCAGTTTGTATATTTTACTAATTTTTTTCATAGTTCCACACAACTTCTTCCTGTTTTCTCGATTGATCTGTGTTCGGTTTTTCAAGCCCTATCCAATGTGCCAACTTATAACTAAATCTGAGGGGGGTGCGATCGGGAGGTTCCCTTGTTAGTAATGGATCACAAGCCATTGCTGTCCTTGTTTCATCCGACGAAGCTGGCTCCTGTACAAACTGCCCTAAAGTTTCAAAGGGGTTTTCTTGTTGTCTGACTGCACAACATGTTAATGCAGATGTACTTTCACATCTTCTGATTGGCCCTGATAGAGACTTTAACACTTGTGCTGCATCTTGTTGTCATGTTGATGCTCAGGATTCTGAATTGCTTCAATTCTTTCCTCTGAACTACAGGAAGATTGCACAGGCCATGGAAGCTGATTCAGATTTGAACATTTTGCTGAAGTACGTTTGCACATCTTGGCCACCCAAATAGAACAAATGACCTCACAGTGTCACATATGTGTGGACAATCAGTCCACTCCACCACAAAAATTCTGTGCTAGGACTAAGTCGCAATCACCATGGCAGTGTGTGCACATAGACTTTGTTGGACCTTTTTGGAACACTCGTTGGTTGATTGTGGTAGATCCTTATAACAAGTTTCCTTTTGCTGTGCCAATGAATTCGACAGTGTCACAAAGCACAATTCAGGCACTGCCTCAAAGGTTTGCCTGAAATCATAATGTCAGACAAATGTCCTCAGTTCAAGTCAATTGAATTTGAAATATTCTAAGACGTAATGGCATACAGCATCTAACTAGTGCAGCTTTCCATCCACAGTCCAACGGTGATGCAAAACATTTTGTCTGAATCTTCAAGCAGCAGATGGCCAAACTTCACACCGCAAACACCATGGATCAAGCATTGCAACTGTTTCTTGCCTCATATCATTTGCATCCATGAGATGGACCATCGCCAGCGGAATTGCTTCACAGCCACCGTTGTCGGACACTGCTCCACCCTCCTCAACATCCGGCATTGAAGGAAGGTCGCAAGTATCACTTCATGCCACATCATATTGTGTTTTTCAGGCTTTTTAGCAGTAGCAGACGGTGGGCGTGAGGTGAGATCCTTCGTTGACTTGGTGCATGCAGGTACCTCATTGCAGTGCCGACATCACTGTCAGATTTGCCACTGTCATGTGCACAGTGCTCCTTCTATAACTCTTCTCCCAGATTCACAGATCCTGAGGACAGCACAGCCACAGCAGCTGCCAGAGGGTGTCATCACGGCATTGTGGGATGACCCCATGGAGGTGGAGCCCTCGCCTCCTCCACCTCCTCTTGTCCTATCAGTGGAGCTGGACCTGCCCGTGCTGCGGCAACTGACACCTGCTACATCTTGTTATGGGCCTCAGGAATTGGACGCATACCCTTCTGGGCATTTTCCAGGGGATGTTTCCACCAAAGTGAAGGCCGGATGGTGGGGTACGGCCAGAAGTCTGATGCCCCTGTAGCCACAGCTTCCGGTCCTTCAGAGCGTCCACACTCCTGCCTCCTCTCCCATTGTCATGTCCCATATATGACAGCGGTCCATCACTTTGGCAGGGGGGAAATGTGAAGTGGTGACACACCGGTCAGAAATGAAAGAGGAGAGATGGCTGTGAAGAGAAGTCAGTCAGTAGCACACTGACCAGCCACTCTTCAGGACAACAATGCGACAGCAGCAGCCCCTATGTGAAGAGGACATAAGTGCCACAACTGACTGGTGATGGCCCAGTTCAATAGCAGCTTCAAGATTAGGGGCATCGATAGCAGTGTCAGCACTAAACTTCGCTTGTACTCTCTATGTAGCACAAAGGATTGTCTATACGGAAGATTATTTTGTATGTCGCTCTTTGCTTGGAACACATCTGTGCAATTGCCTAAGTTAAGTATTGTAATTTTCTTTTGTAATAAAACTCATTAATGCAGCTTGTTTGATTGTTTGTCTAGTGAACCAAATATGCAGGCTTCCTAGACATTATGGTAACTATTGTAGGTAATATAGATAAGTGAATTATGCTCTTTGCAGAAACTGTAGTGAATGTGCAATTCCAAAGCAGCAGCTGAAATGACTTAAGCCGCATGGCTGCAGCCATCTGATTATCAAATAGGACTCGTTTAATGTAACTGAACAGAGCTCTTTCCAATGGCATGCCTGTAGCTGCATGATAGAAGTGACTCCAAGGAAGTGCCGAGAACCATGTGACTCTACTACCACTGGACTGTGAAGCTGTGAGGCCATAATGCATGCATGTGATCAGGAGCACTGTCATTGCAGTTTGCTTAATTTTCTGGCAGTTTTGTTTGTAGCTTGTGTAGCTTGGGTTAGGTGCTTCGAACTCATTACATCACTGTAAGAATGTTGAATTGTGTATAACTCTTAAACACCATCAATACAAAGATGCTAATATCAGAAATAATGTCTGTGCAGCAATATTGACCTGATTTTTATAGTCTCTCCTCAGTAGCACCACCATTTATCACCACAAAGCTGATGTTTGCCCAAAAATGTACACACCACCTCATTTTAGTTTGCGCTAACACACACATCTAATCTTCACTAAGCGTGATCGGTAGTAACGGTGACCACTTTGTCACCTACGAAAATTTATATGTGCGTTGAACCAGATCAGCATCTATGATTAAGTGGTGAAGTTAATTGTTCTGTTGAGTGCACAAAAACACTTTTCACATTTATGAAAAAAATCTTAGTTTGCTCTTAGCATGGACTTGCAGTTACTTATTAGAATGAATTACACTTAGATAGTTCATTCAATTCAGCTATAATGAACATCACTGTGCGCAGCAGTCACTTGTTATTGTGACAATATCCTTCCACACTTCCTGTTAGTCACAACACTGTCCGACAAAAATGTTCCTTAATTTGAGATACTGTAATCACACAGAAATTATTAAAGTTACTGAATTTCGCTGATGTTGGTCCATATATTTTTGCATAAAAAACGTGCATGAATGGGGTGAATGCCAATACCAGGATTGCACACAACTTAGATCTTACTCATCGCTTTCTGATCATGAACTGCCAGCTTTAGGTGATGTCTGACTACTTATATATGGGTATAAGAACAAACTGTTATTTCAAAAACTACATAATGCTTTAAAAATGGCTAGGTTGGGGTTTACTCTTTTTGATAGACTACAAGTGCTAACGTGATTCTGACTTATAAAAAGTGTTGCTGATCGGAAATTTAGAAAAGTACACAGACGCTATTATTCTTACACAGTGTGAATCTCCTTGTTTTATATAGGAGCGCCTTTCTGCAGATTATGGCAAATTACATGAAATTATTAAATAGTGAATTTGTTAATTAGAGCTGCAAGTGATATTGTACAGAGAAATTAGGTACTGGAACAAAACTGTGCAGTCAAAGGGCAGAATGAAACACTGATTATGACTTTGCAATGGAAAATGGGTCTGCTTATGAACTTGAATGCTAATTATCTGTTCAACTAACCAGTTTGTGGTAATGTAAGGTACTTTACAGGAAAGTCGGAATGCCTAGGTTTCTGTTGGTGTTGATCGTTAGTGGAATTATCCTGGTTAGCTTACAAAGCTTTCCACATATCAAACTATAGTGTTAACTTTATCTAACTGTAACTTTTAATTAACAAGCTGTATAGCCAAACTGATGGTATCAATGTAAATGGTACAGTGAGGAGAATAAACTGAGCAATGAACCTAAATGGGGGAAAGCTGAATTACACTTGTGGAATATCAGTATATTCACCAGATATTACTTTTATAATAGGATAGAAAATATAGCAGAGAATTAGAGAAAAGAGAGAAAAAGGTTAGTTATTTGCAGAGATCGAAAACATAACAGGTGGGATGGAACCACCATGCTAGGTCAGATGTGGATTGAAACTGCAAGATCATTGAAACTACAGTGCGATAAGAATACGTTATTTATTTTGCTAATTTAATTACAATTTTTTAATGTTACATCAAGAAATGACCAAATTTGGTTTCATTACTGTCAGTCTGTTCTTGTTACTTGTTTCATTTGCCATGGTATTGAGCCAATACTACTGCTAAAGTAGTTGGCTAAACCTCTTCTTACAATGAAGCCTTCATTGTTTCCACTGCCACACCTAGTTTAAAAGGTATCAGATTTCCTGTTGACAGTTTTCTCCGAGAATTATGTAGCTCTGTGATTTACAAAATGCAAATAACAAAGACATACAGCTTACTCCGGTCAACAAGATCCAGGAAAAAAATCAATAGATTCATAAACTAAAAGTTTTCAAACATCAAGGTTATCTTCTTATGTTTGTGAATGTAAAAAGTAGTACATGCAATATAACACACTCTTACTTTCAGCTGTTCCAGAGCTCTTAGTGATTGTTTTGTATATTGTCTTTAGTATCGTGTATTACAATATTTGTAGTTGGTGGCTGTGTTATGAGTTACTACCAGAATGAGGTAATGGAAATGAAGAACAAAAATGTAAAGAAGGTAAACTTACTAAACATGAACACACAAAGGATGTTGAAAAAGCAATTGACATAGTCATGAAAAAAAAATGTTACTCTAGACTCTTGCTAATCCGGCCATTCCTGGCACACATGGGAGCCGGATTAGCAGAAGTGCCAGATTATTGAATGTCTGAAATTTATTTAATTCATTTATTTTGAAAACATAGGAGATATAATGTACTGTACCTTATTAAACCAAAGGATACAGTTTTAAAACATAGCGGACATACTTTATTAAATCCAAAAATACATTAATTTTCAAAGAAAACTTAATCCTTGAATGTATACTGTAAATAATTATACTTCTGTATCACTCACCTGAAACGTGTCCCTAATTTTTAACTGTTGTAGTGATGTACGCGACGGTGGCATGCTTTATCATGCAACTGCTTTATAAGCATTACATCGGTACTGCATGTATATCTGGTTGTTGCATAATGTACTGCAGGAAGACCTCGGCACCTTCAGCAACAGCAGTGTAAGAAATCTTCATGCTCTCTCCTCCTGTGTCCTCTTCTTCATCACTTTCTTGCACTCTTTTGATTATTTCTTCATCTATTACAGTTTGGTCCATATCACAGTGTTCCTCATACAGCCACTTAGTAACATCTTCATCATCAATTTCTTCTCCTCCTGGAAGGTTGTGGAACATGTCAGTGTACAAAGTAATTGATAATTCTGTCACTCACTACTGGATCCAACTCGGCATCAATGGAGGCCATAGTTTTTTCCAGCTCTTCACTATGGTAGTGCTCTCCACTTTATCCCATGCTTTAGCTGCTTGGAAAACAACATCACGTATGGTAGTTGCTTTCCATGCCTTCAGCATAGTCTCGATAGAGTCGTTTTCACTTTCGTTCAGCGAGGAGATGAGAATTGAATCTCGATAATGATGTTTAATTGATTCCAAAAGTCCCCGGTTCATGGGTTGAATTAAGGCTGTCACAATGGCTTGGAGAAAGAGTGCTTGTACCTGCATACAATCGGATTTTAGAGAAACATCTGAAGGATGACTAGCAGCATTGTCAATTATAAGGATAGCTTTCAGTGGAAGTTTTTTCTTCTTTAGCTCTTTTCTCACTGCTGGTACAAACGTTTCATGCAACCACCAAGCGAATATTTGTCTGTCCATCCACGCTTTCTTCTGAACGCAATATTACACTGGTAGAGTATTTATGTCAGTTTGTTGAAAACAACATGGATGTTGAGATTTTCCAATCACCATTAGCGGTAGGCTATGACTCCCATTTGCTTTACAACATGCCATTAATGTTACGCGCTGTTTCTGTTGTTTGTAACCATGAGCTTCCTTCTCATTCTTGGCAGCTAATGTTTTTGAAGGAAGCCTGTTGTAAAAGAGTCCTGCTTCGTCAGCATTATACAAGGCATCAGCAGTTAAATTTTCTCCCTCTGTTATCTTCTGTATCTTGCTGACAAACTTATCAGCATCCATATTGTTAGCTGAGTGACTTTCGCTGGTGACTGTCAGCTGCCGAGTGACATGTTGTTTTTTCCATTTTGATAGCCAACCTTCACTCACTTCAAACAAGTTACTACCGGTCACGTTGTTTGTTAAATGCAGCTGCTTTTTACTTTATAATTGGGCCACTGACTGGAATTTCTGTACTGCTTTGTTGTATGAACCATCCATTAACAGCTATGTCCAGTTCTTCATTCTCAATCTTTCGCATAACCCTCTGTTTTCCCAAGTCACTATCCGTTTGTGTTCAGTACTGTCAAATAACATCTTCTTTCTTTTTGATGTCATATATAGTTGCTTGTCCAACATTGAACTCAGCAGCAATGGCTTTCTGCGAAGAACCTCGAAAAATACAGTAAATAAAGCATTGTTTAACTAAGCATTGTTGTGCATGATAATTCATTGTGCATGTATTTTTGGATGTGCGCCAGATTACTGAGAGGGTGGACTCCTGAGAGCCGGACTAGCAAGAATCTAGTCTACTTTATTGCAAAGGAGATGTTTTCAAATGAAGGTAAGCAGTATAAGGAGCATTTATGATGGAAAGACTACAGAATAAACAACATACACTACTGGCCATTAAAATTGCTACGCCACGAAGATGACATGCTACAGACGTGAAATTTAACTGACAGGAAGAAGATGCTGATATGCAAATGATTAGCTATTCAGAGCTTTCACAAAAGGTTGGCACTGGTGGCGACACCTACAACGTGCTGACATGAGGAAAGTTTCCAACCGATTTCTCATACACAGACAGCAGTTGACCGGCGTTGCCTGGTGAAACGTTGTTGCGATGCCTCGTGTAAGGAGGAGAAATGTGTACCATCACGTTTCCGACTTTTATAAAGGTCTGATTGTAGCCTATCGCGATTGCGGTTTGTCATATCGCGACATTGTTGCTCGCATTGGTCGAGATCGAATGACTGTCGGCAGAATATGGAATTGGTGGGTTCAGGAGAGTATTACGGAACGTCGTGCTGAATCCCAACAGCCTCGTATCACTAGCAGTTGAGATGACAGGCATCTTATCCGCATGGCTGTAACGGATCGTGCAGCCAGGTCTCCATCCCTGAGTCAACAGATGGGGACATTTGCAAGACAACAACCATCTGCACAAACAGTTCGACGATGTTTGCTGCAGCATGGACTATCAGCTAGGAGACCATGGATGCGGTTACTCTTGACAGTGCGTCACAGACATGAATGCCCATGATGGTGTACTCAACGGCCAACCTGGGTGCACGAATGGCAAAACGTCATTTTTTCAGATGAATCCAGGTTCTGTTTACAGCATTATGATGGTCGCATCCGTGTTTGGCGACATCGTGGTGAACGCACATTGGAAGCGTGTAGTCGTCATCGCCATACTGGCATATCACCCGGCATGATGGTATGGGGTGCCATTGGTTACAAGTCTCGGTCACCTCTTGTTTGCATTGACGGCACTTTGAACAGTGGACGTTACATTTCAGATGTGTTACGACCCATGGCTCTACCCTTCATTCGATCCCTGCGAAACCCTACATTTCAGCAGGATAATGCATGACCACATGTTGCAGGTCCTGTACGGGCCTTTCTGGATACAGAAAATGTTTGACTGTGCCCTGGCCAGCACATTCTCCAGAATTCTCATCAATTGAAAATGTCTGGTCAATGGTGGCCAAGCAACTGGCTTGTCACAATACGCCAGTCACTACTCTTGATGAACTGTGGTATGATGTTGAAGCTGCATGGGCAGCTGTACCTGTACACGCCATCCAAGCTCTGTTATTACGGCCAGAGGTGCTTGTTATGGGTACTGATTTCTCAGGATCTATGCACCCAAATTGTGTAAAAATGTAATCACATGTCGGTTCTAGTATAATATATTTGTCCAATGAATACCCATTTATCATCTGCATTTCTTCTTGGTGTAGCAATTTTAATGGCCAGTAGTGTACTTATTTAACTACTTCAGTTGACAGATTTGATGTTGCCTGGCATCAACTGTTATTTATAGATTCATACTTAAATACTTAATTTAGGTAGGTACTTTGCCACAGACAACAGTACATGCAAAAACATAGGTATTAAAACCTTTGTAAGCCTCCACACAATATTCCAAAACTTACGTTACCCCCAAACAGTATTAAATTGTGAAGTAGTCATTAGGCTTACAAGTCCCCCATTGATACAGAAGGAGAAAATAAAAATTATGGATAAGTTAGTGATGCCACATGGTAACGGAAGTCCCTCATAATGGCTGGTTGCAACTATGAAATGTAAAGCTTCAACACTTCCAATTGTTTGTAAAACTGATGACTGGGTTCATATAGTGTTGAAATGTACTAATAAGAAAGCAAATTCATTGTCTATCTGTATACTTTATTTCACTGCCATTTCATTAACCAGTCTGTTTGTATTGACCTACTGCATATGCTTTTGAGAAAGTGCACCACTATGATGATTATGAATTAGCAGTTCAGATCATACAGCCACAGTCATCTCAGATGATATATTGGAATCACACCTTAAGACAAGTATCAATAATGACCAGTCAGTCTTACTACTTGTCTCCTTATCAAAGGTACTGAGAAAGATTAAGTATGAAAGAGCCAGAACAGACTCCTCTTAAAATAAGATAGCCTACTTACTCCCAGTTTGGATTTCAAAACGGTCTTTCCACAAAACTTGCTGTTTTTCAATTCATGAACCAGATTGTATAAAATTTAAATGGTAAAATATTGCCGATAGGAATTATCTGTGACTTTTCGAAACTATTTAATTGCACAGTTCACAGTTTTCTCCTAGGGAAGCTTAAATATTGTGATAACAGAAATCTTCCTGTTAACTGGTTATCAAACTGTCTAGGCTGATGCATTAGTATACTTCAGAAGTGTCTGCAGTTAAATAGATTCTGCAGTTGTACCATATTGGGTTTACTGTTGTCCTTGTCCTTATCATAAATGATCTTACATTATATATCAAAAAGTGAAGAGAGTACTTTTTTCTGACAGTGTAACTGTTAAAACCAAGGCTAATGGAGTAATATCAGCACTTGAAAACATAAATAGTATTTTCTTCAAAATTAATTACTGGTTACTGCAAATTGGGTGTCACTGTATTTAGGTAAATCTCTACGCATGCTGTTCAGTATTGCACAAGGGCTAACTGCTCCATTAGAAATAATGCATGAAATACATTATTTTAATTTCTTTTGTGATTATATGGATGAGAACCTGAATTAAATATCTTAACTCTGCAGCTTTTGCAGTACAGATGATATGAGGTTTTGGAGGTGAAAATGTCAAAAAGTTGACTTACCTTTTGTGTAGTAATTCACCACAACATTGTTTAGTCATTACAATCTCTAAAATGAAACAAACAATGGAAACTTCAAGCTGGAATATCAGAAATATAAGTAAAAGATAGATTGCCACTCACCATCAAGATGGCGCACTGAGTTGCAAACAGGTACAACAAAAAGACACTTCCACATTAGCTTCTGCCCCAGGCCTTCTTCAGACAAGGACACACACACACACACACACACACACACACACACACACACACACACACATACATACATACATCCACAAAAGCAAGTACATCTCATGCACAAGTGACCAACATCTCTTATACCACAGGCCGGAATGCAAATGTCATTTAGAATGGAAGCAATAATCGGGTGGGGGGGGGGGGGGGAGGAGGGGATAGATAGCAGGATATGGGTGGGGAGAGAGAAGAGTACTGTCTGGTGCAGCATGCAGGGACTAGACTGCCAACAGGTGCAGTGTTGGAAGGCTGTGGTTTGAGGAGGAGGAGGGGGAGGGTGGCTGAACAGGGAGCAGAAAAGGAGAGGAATGTCAAAGGGAAAAGATGGTCAGGTGCACTGGCAGATTGGCACACAAAAAGGGTGAGGGGATGAGAATAGGGAGGAGGTGATTGGACAGAGGGGTTGGAAACTGTTGGGTGGAGGATGTGGAGCTACTGTAGGTTGAGACCAGGATAATTTCAGGAGTGGAGAATGTGTTGTTAGGATAACTCACATCTGAACAGTTCAGAAAAGATGGAGTGGAGGTGAGGGTCCTGACAGCTTGGGTAGTGAAACCACCATTGAAATAAAGCGTATTATATTCAGCATCATGTTCTGCCATATGGTGGTCTCCTTTATTCTTGGACATAGTTTGGTGGTGTCCATTCATACTGATGGACAGCTAACTGGTAGTCATACCAAAATAAAAAGTTGTGCATTGATTGCAACAGAGGTGGTATGTGGTGTGACTGCTTTCACAGGTGACCTGGCCTCCAATGGAGTAGGACTGGAAAAAGAAGGGCTGTGGGGGTGGATAGGACAGGTCTTGCACCCGGGTGTTTCGCAGGGATATGATACCAGTGGCAATGGGATGCACTAGGATGTTGTGGTTGTTCGGTGGGCAGTGGAACACCAATGTCTTGGTTAGGGTGTCCCTTATTTCAGGGCATGATGATAGGTAGCCAAAGCTCTGACAAAGGATGTGGTTCATTTTTCCACTCCAGTGTGGTAATGTGTTATGAATGGAACACTCCTTTGTAGCTAGTTCTTGAGAGGAGGGGGTAGTAGTGGGAGGATTGGGGTTATGTGGGGGAAATAGCATGGGAGATCTGTTTGCAGACAAGATCTGGGTGTTAGTGCCCGTCTGTGAAGGCCTTGGTGAGACTCTCAGCACACTTAGCAAGGAAGTTCTTGTCATTGCAGATATGCTGTCCCTGGGTGGCCACGGTGAATGGGGGCAGAATTTGTTGGTATGGAAGGGATGACAACTGTCACAATGCAGGTACTGTTAATGGTTTGTGGGTTTAATGTGGACAGATGTGTGGAAAGAGACATCAGAGAGGAGGAGGTCAAGATCCTGGAAAGTTGCATGCTGGGTTAAGGAGGACTAGGTGAAGTGGATGGGAGAGAAGGTGTTGAAGGTTGTCAAAGAATGAAGACAGGGTGTCTTAGCCATGGGTCTATATCATGAAAATATCATAAATGAACTTGAACCAGACTAGGGGTTTGGCATTTGGGGGGGGGGGGGGGGGGCCCATAAACAGGCTAGCATAGGAGGGTGCCATGCATATGGCAGTGGTTGTGCCACAGGTGTTTTGTGTGCCTTCCTTTCAACGGACAATTAGTTGTGAGTCAGGATGAAGTTAATAAAGTGTGCCGGCCATGGTGGCTGAGCGCTTCTAGGCTCTTCAGTCGGGAACCGTGCGACTGCTACGGTCGCAGGTTCGAATCCTGCCTCGTACATAGATGTGTGTGATGTCCTTAGGTTAGTTAGATTTAAGTAGTTCTAGGGGACTAATGACCTCAGCTGTTAAGTCCCATAGTGCTCAATGCCATTTGAACCATTAATAAAGTGTATGAGGAATGAGATAGCAGTGGGTTTTGAGTCTTAAGAATGTTGGGAAAGGTAGTATTCAGTTGTGGTAAGACCATGAGCATGAGGGATGTTAGTGTATAGGGAAGTAGTGTCAAGAGTGATGAGTAGGAATTCAAAAGATAATGTGGTGGGGATGATAGAAAGTTTGTAGAGGAAATGGTTGGTATCGCTGATGTGGAAGGCTAGATTACTGACAATTGGTTGAAGTTGTTTGTCAACGAGGTCCGAAATTCTTTCAGGGGGACACAATAACAAGCTACAATGGGACGTCCAGGATTGTTGGGTTTGTGTATTTTGGGGAGCATTCAGAAGTGAGTCAGGATGAAGTTAATAAAGTGTGCTGGCCATGGTGGCTGAGCGCTTCTAGGTGCTTCAGTCGGGAACCGTGCGACTGATACGGTCGCAGGTTCGAATCCTGCCTCGTACATAGATGTGTGTGATGTCCTTAGGTTAGTTAGATTTAAGTAGTTCTACAGGGTGTCATAGGAGTGAGGGGAGGAAATGGATTCAGGCAAGAGGTTCTGTGAAAGGCCTAAGGCTTTAAGCAGTGATTGGAGGTTATGTTGGCCTTCTGGGATGAGTTCACTCTGGCAGAGTTTATAGACAGTTGGCAGAGGCCTTCCACCAGGTAGTCCTGTGATTCAAACAACAGTGATAGAACTTTTGCCTACAGGTAGGATAGCTAAATGTGGGATTATGGATAAAGATGAGGACTTTGGACAGGACTGAAACTTCTGTGAAGAGGTTAAAAAGAATTTACGAGAATGGTTCATCTCTGAGTTGCATGGTGTGTTGGTAGGTAGTTTTGGGAGGGGAGAGGGGGGGGGGGAGGGAGGGGTGGCAACCTAACCTCTATCCTAATCCCAACACTGAACCCTGTCTCTCCCATTTCATACCACTGTCCAACCCTGATCTTCCCTCCTTCCAACTAGCCACTCCCTGGTCACCTTCCTTACCTCCAACTTGGCCTCAGCAACCTTCCACAGGTCCTTTCTTCAGAACACCAAACTCCTAGGAGAAGAAAGGACAGCCATACACATCTTAAACCAAATCTTGACCTAATCGTCCTACTTGCAGACAAAGGTTCCACCACTGTTGTTATGAATCGCATTGACTACCTGCGAAGGCCTCTGGCAATTATGTATAAACTGTGCCAGAATAATCTCCAATATAACCTCCAATCACCGATTAAAGACTTATGGCTTTCCCCGTACCTCTTGCCTGAATCCATTTCCTGTCCTCACTGCTATGACACCCTGTATACCTGCATTCTGAATGCTCCCCAAAATCCACAAACCCAACAATCCTGGAAGCCCCATTGTAGCTGCTTATTGTGTCCCACTGAAAGAATTTCTGCCCTCATTGACCAACAACTTCAACCAATTGCCTGTAATCTAGCCTCCCACATCAGAGATACCAACCATTTCCTTTACAGATGTTTCACCATCCGCACCTCATTTATTTCTTTAATTCCTACTTGTCACTGTTGACACTCCTTCCCCACCTACTGACATCCCTCATGCTCTTGGTCTCACCACTACTGAACACTACCTTTCCCAACATTCTTAAGACTCAAAACCCACTGCTACTACATTCCTCATGCACTTTATTAACTTCATCCTAACTCACAACTACTTGTCTGTTGAAAGGAAGGCACACAAAAAATCTGCGACACAACCATGGCCATCTGTGTGGCACCCTCCTATGCCATCCTGTTTATGTGCCATCTAGAGGAGATCTTCTGTCCACATTAAATTCACCAACTACCTACTGTATGTGCATTTTGACAGCTGTCATGGTGTCTGCATAAAAAAAATCCTTCCATACAGTCTGGCCATGCAGGAATGTGTATCTATAGTGATAGGAATTCCCTTGCACACTGTGCTGAGGGTCCCACCAAGGTCTTGATAGACAGGCACTATCTCCTTGACCTAGTCTGCAAACAGATCTCCCTTGCCATTTCGTCCACATACCACCAATACTCCCTACCTCCAAGAACCAGTTGCAATGGAGTCCCCCCTTTGGCAGTCAACACTACCTCGGAATGGAACAACTGAACCACATCCTTCATCAGAGCTTTGATTATATATCATCATGCCCTGAAAAGATAAACATCTTACCCAAGATCCTTACCACCCCTCAAAGCAGTGTTCCGTTGCTTACCCAACCTTCACAACATCCTGATCCATCCCTATGCCATTCCCAATCCCAGCCCCTTGCCACAGTGAACATATCTCTGTGAAAGATCAAGGTTCAAAACTTACCCAATCCATCCTTCAGTGCTTCTTGTTCCAGTCCTGTCAGAGGCTTATCCTACGCCATTAGAGGCTGGGCCATCTGAGAAAGCAGCCATGTCATGTACCAGCTCTGTTGCAATTAGTGCACAGCTTTTTATATTGGTATAACTACTCACCGGGATGAACGGCCACAGCCAAACTGTGGCTAGGAGCAGAGAAGGTCACTCTGTTGCACAACATGCAGTTGAACATAACATGCTTGATTTCAATTGCTGCTTCACTACCCAAGCCATCTGAATCCTCTCCTTAACCACCATTTTTTTCTTAACTGTATCAGTGGGAGTTATCCTTACAACATATTTTCCGAATAAAATCTTCTCAGTTTCCAAGCTGCGTCAATTCAAATAAAATTCTCGAGCTTTTGATGGCCATCTCCATTATCATCATCAGGAGTAAAACAGTTGACTACCAGGACTGGCACAGTTTTCCACTTTTATAACCACAGTTGCAGCTTCTGGCACCAATCAGAGAGGGCTGAAATGAGGCATGTACCTAAAGTGAGCTGGGCAGCTCACAGCAGCTCCGGCCCATCGCAGGACTGTGAAGATAGGTGGTGCAAGGGCCCGGCGCCTCTTTTGAAACCGTTGCTCCCACCTGCCTACAAGCATCAAGCATCCATTGCTGATTCCTTTCAATATCTAAATCCCACCCCCATGCCCTGTATGTGTGTATCCCTGGTCTCTATTAAAATTGTTGCTGTTCATTCTAATAGTAGCCGCCTCTTTTATAATGGAATCCCAGTATGTTGACACTTGAGCCAGGACTCTCTTGTTTTCATACTTTATGTTGTATTGTCTTTCATGCAATGCTCAGCTTTGGCTGACTTGTCAAACTCCCTTGGTTTAATATGACACTTGTGCTCGGTACAATGCTCTGCAGCTGTGCAATCTGACCTAGATAGATGCTACTGCATTCGCAAGGGGTACTGTACACAGGCACACAAAGAACTATGTCATCTATAATGTGGTACAACATATTTCATATCTTGGTGGCGGGCCAGAACAGTGGTCTGAGTCCATTCCTATGCAGCACATATCCTAACTTGTTGCTCATTGCACCACAGTATGGCAGGAAAGCAGCCAACTTGACATCTTCTGCCAGCACACAAGGTTTCCTTCTTCAGTGGAACCTGAAAATGTTTGCCATGTCCCTCTTGCCATAACCATTCTCGCTGAAAACATCTCAAGTGCTGAAATTCAGACTGTAGGACATCGTCATCAGAAATTACCTATTCTCAGTGTGGTAATGTGCTCAGGACCACTTTCCTGTGTACAAGGTGGTGAACACTGTTGCCGTTCGAGTACTGATCAGTGAGTGTCAGTTTCCTGCACACTGTATGAACAAGCTGGGCTCCTGCATTCCACTAAACTAAAACATGCAAGAAAGGTAGCTTACCATCCTTCTCCTTCTCCTGGCAGATTTAATGTTGGTATGGACACCGTTCATGTGATCAACAAACTGTTGCATTTCATTTTCACTGTGAGGCCTTATCAGAAACATGTCATCGACTTATCTTAGGCAGCAAGACAGATGCAATGCCAAAGAGTTTAGAGCCTGCTTGTCGAAATGCTCCATGAAGACATTTGCGACTGCTGGAGACAGTGGAGATCCCATTGCTGTGCCATCCGTTATTTCATAATATTCATTGTGGTACAGGAAATACGTTGTTTTAGGACATGAGGAAACAATTTGATGATTCCAGGTGGAAATTATCGGGCCAAAAGATCCAGCATGTCTTGTACTAGCACCCTTGTAAAAAGTAACACAACTTCCAGACTAACCATTACATTTTTTAAGCCTATTTTCATCTTCTTGAGTTTTACAACAAATGTGTGTGAGTCTACAACAAGGTGTTCACTATGTCCCAGTTTTGGTGCTAATAATTGTGCAAGATGTTTTGTCAGTCTGTAGGTTGGCAAATTTATTGCACTAACGATGGACCTAAGAGGGACATTTTCCTGATTGTATCTTTGGTAAACCATAAAGCGTGAGAAAAGTGTGGGAGGTCTGCCGGCAAGAGGTGTTAATAACTTTACTTTCTTTCAGACAGTGGCCCCTGTGGGATCATGACTAGGCTTGTGGTATGAATCATCTTTTAATAAAAGTCTTCAGTGTTCAGAACCACAGCAGTATTTTCTTGTTGACAGGTAAGGCCTCCATAGCCGGTGTAGTTCTGTGATGGAACTATGGGAAGACAATCGAATTGATATCGATGCAGCGAGTTTTCAGCATTTAGGGCGCGCAGTGCAGCAGAATCGAATGTGCTCAAATAGTGCATGCCCAACACCAAGTGAATCCACCACGCATGTGCTGGTGGGGCCTTAAATACCAGAGCTCAGTGCGTTTCCGCCAGTATTGCCTAAAGATGGCTAGAACACTCTGCACCGAAATATTGTGGCAGGAAGTTACAAACATCTGGCAGTTCTCCCAAAATTTTCTGGAGCAATAAGCCACATTGTTCCTCCTGGCTAATATTAGATTCCAGTGGCTTGACTTTCTCCAGTAGATAGCCAGTGGTTAGTCTGATGTCCTCAGCAGCCTCGTACAAGTGATGCCGAATGCACTACTCTATTCCACTAATAATATACAAAATTGGTAGATGTCGCGGACACAGTGCTGCCACAGAGGGATAGTCCTGTTCTTGATTGGAGAATTAAACAACTGTCCTAGTTGCCTCAGCTCCTCCATAGTTAAGCTGTCAAACATGTTATATTGCTTATATGTTGTCTTCCACAGACTTGCAAGTTGTTGTGCTGCCATAGATACGTCCACTTTCCCAACTGAATGGCAACAAGGTTGATGAGAAAAACTGATGACAATCAAATAAGTTTCTGGCATTAGGATCAAGCTCTTACCTAGTCTGCCATATGCGTTGTCTCACTATGGGATGACTTTTCCTCTTCAAAATTCTGTCCACTGTAAGAGTTTGAATGTGGCGCTTAACAGCAGTGCATAGAGGAATTACCTCCTTGTCCTGGCAGCACTGCAAAAATGCTAAAGGAAGTAGATGTGATTCCTTTTTCTACAGTTTTTCCAGCAGTCTCACAATGTACATTACATCTTCACTGTAGAGGAAAGATATGTGATCTCAGGGTCTTTCTTGGTTTTCAAGCTGTGTCAATTCAAATAAAATTCTCGAGCTTTCAATGGCTGTCTCCACAATAATTATCAGAAGCAAAAGCACTGATTGCTGGGGGTGGCTCGGTTTTCTGCTTATATGGCCACAGTTGTAGCCTCTGCACAAATTGGAGAGGGCCAAAATGATGCATAGGCAGAAGGTGAATTGGGCAGGTCATAGCAGCTCCGGTCCACCATGGGACCGAGTAACATCAAGTGGCACAAGGGACCAGCGTCACATTTGAAACTGCTTCTCCCATGTCCCTACAAGTGTCAAGTACCTGTCATTTCTTCCTTTCAACATCCAAAGCCTGCCCCCATGCCCTACTAAGTGTGTACCCTTGGTTGCATTAAAATTGTTGCTGCTCATTCTAATCTCAGCTGCATCTTTTATAACATAATCCCAGTATATAATATTAGGTAGAAGGAGACCAAAGACTTGTTTGTCTTACCAATCCACAAAGGAAATGCTACTGTGGTTCTGAACACTGAAGACTACCATCTGAAAGTGCTAAATTTATTAGAAGATGACATGTATCGGAAGCTTAGTTTCAGTCTGACACAGGCCATCATCAGAAAGACAGGAGTTATTAAAGGACTCTGGTTTAGCAGATGAATTGGTGAAGAAATTGATGCCTTTTGCTGCCAGACCACCCAAGCTTTATGGATTGCCAAAGGTATGTAAGGAAAATGTACTTCTTAAGTCCATTGTTGGTGCAATCAGTTCACCCACCTACAGACTGACAAAACATCTGGCACAATTATTAGCACCAAAGCTGGAACACAGTGAACACCTTGTTGTAAACTCACACACATTCGTTGAAACACTCAAGAAAATGAAAATAAATCAAACTGACGTAGTGATTAGTTGGGAAGCTGTGTTACTTTTTACGGGGTGCCAGTACAAGACTCACTGGATCTTTTGATCCAAGAGTTTCCACTTGGAATCATCAAATGGTTCTGTCATGTTCTAATGACAATATGCTTCTTGTGCCATGACAAAAATTACCAAATGGTTGATGGCTCAGCAATGGGATCACCACTGTCTCCATCAGTCACGAATTTCTTCTTGGAGCACTTGGAGGAGTAGGCTCTTAACACTGTGACATTGCTTCTATTTTGCTTCCTAAGGTATGTCGATAATACCTTCCTGATATGGCCTCACAGTGAAGATGCTCCAGTGTCCTCCCCAACATAAAATATATCATCCAGGTGGAGAAGGATGGCAAGCTCTTGTTAATGGATGTTTTAGTTGAGCAGAAGGCAGAAGACTGGCTTGTTCCTTCGGTACAGGAAAGGATTCACATTGATCAGCACTTTAATGGCAGTAGTTTTCACTGCCTTATACACGAGAAAGTGCTCCTGAACACAGAGAGCAGAAACTAATTCTGATGACAACCACCTACAGTCTGAATTGTAGTACTTGAGACATATGCTCAGAGAGAATGGTTGTAACAAGAGAGCATTGGAAACACTTTCAGGTGCCACTCAAGAAGGATGCCTTGTAAATCGGCAGAAGAAGTCAAGCTGGCTGCTTTCCTGCCATACTGTGGGGCAAAGAGCAGCAAGTTAGGATATGTGCTCCAGAGGCATGGACTGAGACCAGTGCTCTGGCCCGCCCCAAGTTATGAGATATGCTGCGCCCTGTTACATACAACATAGCTCTTCATGTGCCAGTGTGTATGGTGTCCCTTGCAAATGCAGCTGCATCTATCTAGGTCAGACAATTTGCACAACTGCAGAGTGGTGTACTGAGCACAAGAGTCATATTAAACAAAGGGATCTTGACAAGCTGAGCATTGCCTGGAAAATGGACACAAAATATTGTTTGAAAACAAGAGTGTTTTAGCTCGTGTGTCAACATATTTTGATTCCATTATAAAAGAAGCAGCTGCGATTAGAATGAACAACAACAATTTTAATACAGACCAGGGGTACACACTTAGTATGGCATATGGGCAAACTTTGGATGTTGAGAGGAAGCAACAATGGATGCTTTACACTGGTAGGGAGACGAGAGCAGCGGGATCAAGCATGGCACTGGCCCCTCATGCCACCTGACATCATTTGATCACCCTTTGGGCTGGAGCTGTTGTGGGCTACCCAACTCACCTGCGCATGCATTGTTTTGACCCTCTTTGATTGGTGCCAGAGCCTACAATCGCAATATGAGCGGAAAACCATGCCAGCCGAGCAACAGTGGCTCTATTCGTGACAACGATGGCAGAGGTAGTCATTGAAACCTTGGGAATTTTATTATTGACATGGCTTGAAAACCAGTAAGATTTTTTTCAGGCATACTATTGTGAAGGATTCCAAGAAAACACATCCTTCACTCCCGAAATTCACCGGGTTCAACATACAGTAACCTGCTGCCCCAGCGTCCTCCACCCAACACTTTCTACCCCCTTTGTTCTGTTACCTCCTCCCTTGTCTCGTCCCCTCACCCTTTTTGTAAGCTGCCCTCTGCCAACACAACCACCCATCTTTTCTCTTCCCCACTTCTCTCCTGTTCGCTCCTCATTTCACCCCACCACCTCTCTGAACCAGAGCCCCCCAATGCTGTGAACATTGGCAGTGTAGTCCCTGCGTGCTCTGCCAGACAGCACTCTTGTCTCCCCCCACCTGTACCCTAGTATCCTCTCCCCTTTCCTGTCCCCTCCAGATTGCTGCTTCTGTTCTATGTGACAGCTACATTCTTATCTGAGCTGCCAGAGATGGCAATAATGTGTATTTGAGATGTACTTGCCTTGTGTGAATGAATTTGTGTGTGTTCCTTTTTCTGAAAAAGGCTTTGGATGAAAGCTAATGTGTAAGTGTCTTTTCATTGTGGCTGTCTGCAGTTCAATGTGCCATCTTTACATTGAGTAGCAATCTATCTTTTCCTTATATCATCATTCTCTAAAATAATACTGTTTTTGGACATTGTATGGATTATTCTTCTGAATACATCAGATAAGAATAATAAGATTTATAATTTATAAGCTAAAGCCTTGGGTTTAACAATAAATTTTACATTTTAATATATTTCACATTTGATAATATATAAAACCAGTGTTACAAGCTTTTATCATTGTAATACAGCTTGTGAATTACCTAATACTAGAGGCTGAAATTATTACAAAGCAGAAGATGTCAGTTTACTTTTAATGGAGGCAAAGAACTCATCTAGAGAATCAACTGGATTTTGTGTTAAAGTTCTTTTCATTTGATAATAGGAAGGGCCGTGAAATTTTTACGAAGGACATTTTCTAGCTCCAGACCAGCATGAAGTGTATATTTTTCCATATAATGCTACTCTGTGGGTGTATATATGGTGTTTTGACTTTTATCTAGTGCTGTGACATTTTAAGTTTGGATTCATTGTTTTCACAAGCAGTGTTACTTTTACTATACAGGGCGAGACTTGTTAACATGTAGAAACCACTGAAGCAACATAGATGATGCTGAGACAATTAATTTCAGACACATGGGTTTGCAGATGTCAAGAAATACCCCAAATGTGGACGAAAAATGTTGAACATGTGACGTTACCAGATTACGTACCTGCTGTACATTGGCTTGTTGATCCTACCCTCCCTGATCACCAGATCTCACTTTGTGTGACTTTTTTGTGTGGGGACACAATACGGATCTGGTGTATCTACTGCCTCTATCGTGTGATGTAGTGAAGCTCCAGGAGAGAATACGGGAAGTGACTGCCACAGATGACGATGCCATGCTGGGAGGGGTATGGCAAGAATTCGATTACCGTATTGATGTCTGCCAGGTCACTCATGGTTCGCATATTGAATGTTTGTAAAAAAAAAAAAAAACTTTCAGATTTTCTCTTCAAAATGCGATATGTATGACATCTGTACAGTGCTTAGGTCTTGAGCAATAAACAATTGAAAGTGTTCCCAGACTTTATGTACTCCCTATATTGACGTCTACATTCTTAAATTGCTTGTCTCAGAATCATCTACTAAGTGTCTTATGCTTAACTGCTTGTCTCAGTGTCATGTACCTCACTTCAGGGGTTTTGAAAGATTAATAAGAATCACCCTGTATATACACTTATAATGGTAAATATGCCTAATTTTGGAAGCAGGTTTTGTGGTTATTGATATGACACCACATATAATTCTGACAGCTTTTGTCAACTATGTAGTAATGTGTTTGTGTTGTGGCAGCCCATACTTCTATCACATAGTTCAGGTTCTATGAAATAACAAATGATATGTAGCTTCTGACACATACATGTTTTTAAAATAATTGGTAATCATTTTTGGCAAACATGTTTTTAGATTCCTTGTAGGCTGTTTAAGAAATCTTAACTTCAAGTCCCTCTTGAGGTTATCCTGGACTGTAATCTTCAAGAATTTTGTCCAGTTTTCCATTTACGCACTCATATTCTTATGGAAACTCTGTTTCTAAGTGTTTAATCCATTATTGCAGTTAAAGTCCATTATTGCAGTCTTTGTAGCACTTATAAGTTGATGGATTTCATTGAAATACTGGTCTGTTTCTGTTGTGACAGAACTCAGCTGAGCGCGGGAGCGCCACCTAGCTACGAACGGCGCCGGCCGCATGTCACGGCACCGCAGTCGAATAAGAGATACTGAGTTGTTATCATGTAACCAGCTATTGTTTCTAAGTGAGTGTGTTTGAATATCCACGCAAATATTGGTGATTAAAGGTTATAACACTTTTTGGCGACGAGGTCGGATATTTTCACTGCGTTGTGGATTTGTGTGTTCGTGATGGGGCAGACATGGAACAGCTTATGCAAGCGCTCATTGAACAACAAACACAGTTGACGGCTGCTATTCAGGCGTTGTTGATGTCGCTTGCTCATCGTCTGTCTTCCTCTTCTCCGCCTCCATTCCCTCCTTACGACGAGGCCGCTGAAGACTGGGAGGAATATGAGAAGCGTTTGCGGCAACACTTCTTGGCTTTCGGCATTGTCGACGCTCCTATGTGTAAGTCGTTATTTCTATCTTGGATTTCCCCACGGATCTATCAGCTGCTGTCTCAGTTAGCCCCTCTGTGGGAACCTGCCTCTCTGTCCTTCCAAGAAATGTGTGACTTATTGTCTAACTATTACCGAAAAAACACCCACGTCGTTGCCGCCCGCGTGGCGTTCTACCGGTGTCGTAAACAGCCCCATCAATCTTACCGGGCTTGGGCGGCGGAACTACACGGTCTGAGTAGGAAATGTCAGTTTGTCATGGACACTCATCATGAGTCTTATGCTGATTCAATGGTTAGGGATGCTATTCTACGGCTTGCTCCTGATAAAGAAGTTTGGCAACGTGCCCTACAACTGCCAAACCCGTCGTTGTTGGAAGTTCTAAGCATCGCTCAATCCTTTAAAGTGTCTTACGCTGCTGGCGTGCAAATAGACGCGTGGTGTGATGTAGGCGCTGCACAGTCAACTTTCGACACGGACAATTTGCCTGTTTCACAGGAGAACGAAGAGGTGGCGGCGGTTCACTCGCATAAACAAACAAATAAGTTGTTTGTTACTGTTTGTGTTCTGGATAAAGACATTCGCATGCAAGTGGACACTGGCTCTGCAGTAACTCTCATTAATTCTCGCACGTATTTGAAGTTGGGCTCCCCTCCCTTGTCTCCAGTTACGCGAAATCTGAGAACTTATAATAAACAGAAAATTCCTATCATTGGCCAGTTTGATGCTTCCACTGCCTACAAGTTTGTTGTTAGGCCCCTCACGTTTTATGTGGTGGATCATGTGGGCACTGAAAACCTGTTCGGTTATGCTTTCCAGTTGTTCGGGTTCTCCGTTGATGATGATGTGCACCTCATATCTGAGAATATTCCGTATCAACAGCTGGATGGATTGTGTTCTGAATTTTCGTCCGTGTTCTCTGCTGGTCTGGGTCATGCCAAGGATTTTGAAGCCCACATTACTCTTAAACCTACAGCTCGCCCTAAGTTTTTCCGGGCATGCCCTATTCCAGTAGTGTTGCGTGCACCTGTCAAGGCTGAGATAGACAGGTCAACAGCTTCAGGGATTCTCCCTTCCTGTTACCTCCAGCGAATGGGCATCACCAATTGTGGTGGTTTCTAAACCAAACGGGAGTCTGTGATTGTGTGGTGATTTTAAAGCCACTGTTAACGCTCAGAGCCTCATTGACACTTATCCTCTTCCCTGTCCTGAGGAGTTATTTACCAAGCTCGCTGGGGGCCACTTCTTTTCCAGACTTGACTTATCGGAGGCGTACCATCAGTTGCTGTCGGATGCTTCTTCCAAGGAATTTCTCGTCATCAACACTGCTTGTGGGTTGTATCAGTACCAGCGGTTACCATTTGGCGTCGCTAGCGCGCCGGCCATTTTTCACCGGTTTTTGGAACAGCTCATGGCTTCCGTTCCCGGCTGCATAAACTATCTGGATGACATTGTTGTCACGGGGGCCTCCACTGAGGAGCACCTTCGCAATTTGCGTTCACTGTTTCGGGTTTTGCATTCGGCTGGGTTGAGGTGCAATCTGGACAAGTCACAGTTCTTCCAACCCTCCATTGTGTATCTTGTTTTCCACTTGTCCCGTGAGGGTATACGTCCTCTACGTCAGCACATTGCGGCCATTAACGCTCTACCCCGGCCGCCTACGGTCAAAGAACTTCAGGCATTTCTAGGCAAGATTGCTTATTATCACAAATTCATTCCATCCACGGCGGTGGTAGCTCATCCTCTGCATCAGCTGTTACGAAAAAACATGTCTTTCCGTTGGTCCGACGATTGTGAGCAGGCTTTTGTCTGCCTGAAGGCTCATTTGCAGTCGGCGCCTTGTCTTTCCACATTCCGTCTGGGTCAGCACTTGGTTCCGGCGACTGACGCATCACAGTATGGCGTAGGGGCTGTTCTCGCCCATCGGTATGAGGATGGGTCGGAAAGACCCATCACCTATGCTTCCAAGACCCTCAACGATGCGCAATGACGTTACTCTCAAATCGAAAAGGAGGCGCTCGCTATCATTTATGCTCTAAAAAAGTTCAGCATTTTTTTGCATTGTTCTAAGTTTCACCGCATCACCGACCACAAGCCGCTGGTCTCTCTGTTCAGCCCATCGGCGTCGCTTCCGGATAAGGCAGCTCACCGCCTGCAATGTTGGGCCTTATACTTGTCTCGTTTTCACTATGAGATTCACTATCACCCCACGGCCCAGCACACCAACGCTGACGCATTGTCGCGATTGCCGATGGGCCGACCCGGTTTTCGATCATGATGAACTACTCTGTTTCCACATTGATGAGGAAGAACGTCGCGCGGTCGAGGGTTTTCCACTTACACGTTCGGAGGTTGCGTCGGCTTCTGCGCGGGACCCGGACCTGCGTCAGGTGATCGGTTTTGTTCAACGGGGTTGGCCGGACAGGACCCAGGGCTGGGCATCAGATCCCCTTCACAACTACCATGCCTTGCGCCTTCATCTGTCTGTTCGTGATGGTGTTGTTCTGGCCACGGATGGCGCATCTCCAAGGGTCGTGGTGCCAGCCTCTCTTCGCAAAGATGTTCTCAAACTGTTGCATGAAGGCCATTGGGGTATTTCTCGGACAAAGTCCCTGGCCCGCAGGCACGTTTATTGGCCCGGTATTGATTCGGACATCACCCACATGGTTGCTGCGTGTGGCCAGTGTGCTCAACAACTGGCTGCACCTCGTACAATGCCCTCTCCATGGCCTGATCCGGCACAGCCATGGGAATGGGTGCACGCTGACTTTGCTGGCCCCTTCCTTGGTACTTATTGGCTACTGTTGATTGACGCCTTCTCAAAGTTTCCGTTTGTTGTTCGATGTCCGTCACCCACCACTGCGGTGACGACGCTGGCTTTGTCGAAAATCTTTGCGCTAGAAGGTCTTCCATCCACGATCGTCACGCACAATGGCCCTCAGTTCTCTTCGCAGGCCTTCCGTGATTTTTGTACTGGACAAGGGATTCATCATGTTCCAGCACCGCCCTTCCATCTGCAATCGAATGGGGAGGTCGAGCGCCTTGTCCGTACTTTCAAATGCTAGATGAAAAAATTCCTTAGTGATTTTTCCACAGATGACACTCTGCTGCAATTTCTAAGTTCTTATCGCTTCATGCCACTGGGTGATCGCAGCCCTGCTGAACTCTTGCATGGCCGCCAACCGCGCACTCTACTGCACCTGCTTCACACTGTCAAGCCGTGTGCTGTGTCCCCTAGTGCAGGAAAATACTCAGTGGGCGCTGACGTGTGGGCACGAGGATATGGATCTCGCCCTAAATGGATTCCAGGGGTGGTCAAGGCTCTTCGCGGCCGCCGCCTTTGTGAAATACGTACGGACGACGGCATGGTTGTTTGCCATTACGACCAGATGCGCCCACAAGTGGTGGCCACGCCTGTGCCACCGCCCCTTCCTTCGCCTCCACCAGCCCGAGAAGCCAGTCCTGTCGCTGCTGCCGATCTACCGTACGTGTTGATGCAGCCGCCGTCGCTACCGTTTCCGAGTATGCCAGAACCGGCACCAGTCGCGACGCCGCCTTCTCCGGGACCCATCTCGCTGGAGCACACCCCCCAGGTCCACGACACCTATGGATGCTGCTCCGGAGTTTACACCCATCATCTCATCCAGGAGGCACGTTCCATGCACGAGCTTGGAAGTGAGTGTTTTTTTTTTCAAGGGGAAAAAGTGTTGTGACAGTGCCACGACATTTAACAGTGCCCCCACGACAGTACGCGCAAACGGTGATAGAGGCGCTCCGCAACTCAGCTGAGCGCGGGAGCGCCACCTAGCTACGAACGGCGCTGGCCGCATGTCACGGCACGGGAGTCGAATAAGAGATACTGAGTTGTTATCATGTAACCAGCTATTGTTTCTAAGTGAGTGTGTTTGAATATCCAAGCAAATATTGGTGATTAAAGGTTATAACAGTTTCATTAATAACACAGTTACACAGTACCTCTAGACTGTCATAAGCTTTTTATTTGCACATAATTGATGTATTATCTTCATACAGTATTATTATTATTATATTTTTTTAGAATCAGGAACATAGTACTTTATAACGTTAACGTGAATCAATAAATGAAGGTGTTTCGGTGTGGAACCTTGAGGTACTGCATATTTTATATTAATAAGTTTGGATTTGAATGACCTACTGCTTGTTTTAAGCAACAAATATTGTTTCCTGTTGCTCATGTGTGATTTCATTAACAGACAGAATTTGCTCTCATACTCAGATTCCTTAGCAAGTCAAGTAATATGGAGATGATACACAATAAGATACCTTTTCTAGATCGAGGAATACTGCAATAACATATTCTTTGTTCTCCAAGGCAATTATTATTTCCTCTGTTAATTGTGCTGCAACTTTTGAAATTGACTTGTTTTTCATAAAGCCATTTTGATTCTCAAATATTGGGTAGTGTTGACACTGGAATGTGCCCCTCCATCTACTCGTCAGAGCAAGCCGGAGAATCGTCCGACCCTCTCGAGGCGTGGTCCCTAGTCCTTGTGGTGGAATCCGTGCCCGCTCTTCTTGCCGTACTACATTCCCAGGTCCACTAGTTCGACAGTTGTTCCACTACAGAAAAGTCTCTGAGCAATTGGTCGGGATGACACTGCCACACTTCTCATTCAAATGACTCGAACTTTCTCATAGTCCGAAAGATGGTCATACGCGCGTGTCCTCTTGCCATACTGTGTTGCTCTCGCCACTTGAAAAGTTTCACAAGGTTACATACGCCCAATAAATATCTTGGTAAAACACGATTCTTCATCTGTAGGAAAGACTTTTAACGGTGACGCTAAACTGATTAAATGCGAGATTTAGCAGAATCACACGAAACTGCTTCCAGAATTGTAAAATGAAGCAAAAGCCTGTTTCGAAATTGTAGGGGAGACGAGTGGTTGCCCTCCCCCCACCTCCCTCCCCATCTCTCGTCCACGATGTGAACGTCTATGCATGGGGTTGAAATTTTCATCAATTTATCCTGGAGTCATGGAAATACAGTAGTATCACTTTGGTACCATTCGTTCAAGGTGTTAATGATGCAAGGCTCTCCACTTCGCCGACTGTAATTAGAAGAGGTTGGGAAGAAACAGATGGCGAGGAAGGCCTCGCGCTTCACACGCCAACTTGTTCTCAAAATCCACTCGGCAGGGAGAGCATCCGAAGCGACGGCGTGGCGCTGTGGAGCCGTGAGTGGCAATCGGGAGATGCGAGTGGGGAGTCTGGGTGAGCGACGGCCCCTTGCCGCCCTCCCCCTTCCCCCCACACCTTCCTGTTGCGCTGCCCGCATGACGGGCGGCCCGCGCCTCGCTGTATGCACGGAATAAATATGGGCCGGCGCGCGCACTGACTTTGCGGGAGGCGAGGGTGGCAGCCCTGGCGGCGGTACTTCCCGCGAATTTCCCAGAGGAGGCCACCCCGCCCCGCGCCGCGAGCCGTCACTGCCTGCCGGAGAGGCCGCGCTCCGAACCTCTGCTGTCGCCTCCTCCGTGCTGACACGAGCTTTGTCGAGGTTGGTAGCTCCGAGGTTTGTGGATGCTACGAGCGTACTGACTGCCACTTCGAGTCCTCTGTACAGTAAACTTCTTGTCGGCTATCAGTAATCGGGCAAGCACATTGTATGTCCTTCGCTACTTCTCGACAGAGCAGTCCGAAGTAGTATTTCCCTAAGTTTCCACTCTGAGCGCTATCAGAGGATAATCGGTGTCTTATTATGTAATTAAATCATCTACTGCTGTGGCCATATTATCAGACATGGTATATAGGTATTTGGGTGTAGGTCTCTTTATACCATTGTAAGCTTTTTAGCATACTACTGAGATTTTCAATATTTTAATCATGGGTAGTTCATTTTGTCACATTTTTTTTTTCTTTTTGTTGCTGACAATAATTATTTTCAGCATCTATCAGCACCTTAACACAGTGGTCAAGTAACTATAAATAATACTTTTAAAAAATATAACTTAAGAAATTGTGTAAAAGGCCAGCATGTCACCATTGTTTTTCACTATACTGTACTTTAATTGTAAAACTGACTCACTCTGCATAATAGCAAGAGGTCCCTATTACAATGAAAGGAACACGCAAATAACTAACCCTCCAATGAATTATCCATTGCTATTGTTCTGTATTGTTACCAGTATTCTCAAGCAACTTACTGCATCAAACAGGACCACAGCACATTGGAGTGGCTCATGATATTAAACTATATTCTGTAGACTGTAATAGGTATGCAATATCATATCATTTTCTCTGCTGTACAAACATACAGTTCCATAATTTTGTTTGTGTGTGTATGTATACATAAAAGCAAACACATAGGTTGTATAATTAATAAATGTGTGTCGGGTTTAAATGCAGCAGAGGTGCTATAGCAATCAGCTTTAATTGAATGCTGAGTCAACAAAAGTGCTGACATATATTTCATAGCCATGAAAAAAAAGTAAGTCTATTGCAATGAAATTTTACGTGTGTATTATAAACCTCATAGACAAAAAATTTGTCGCGCCCAAGATGTACCTCACTAACACTGTGTAATATGACCTCTAGCCTTAATAATGGCCTCAAACTAGTGAGAAAGATGATCCACTAGTTTTTTCAGGTATCTGGCTGATGCCAGTCATTGGTGATTAGATCCAATACAGCTAGAAAACCATGGGAATGTTGATTCATTAAAAAATTGGTAATAGTCTTAATGTCTTATTCTCTCTTACCTTCAGAACAGTTGTGTGCTTACTGTGGTGGTCACGATTATTCTTCCATATGTACATTTCATGGAATTATGGTCTGTGATTAAAATTCATTGAAATTGGTAGTAAAGTATATTTTGGCTGTTTCTTGCTTTTTTTGTTCCCTGACCACATAATGTAGTCATTTGTTCTTGTGATCATATTTTATGTCTTTTTACAGTTTCTTTCTTTTTTCATGTCTTTCTTCTTTGGTTATGTTCAAGATCTTCATCTTTGTTCGTCCACATGTTATGCTGCAGATAACAGTAGCTGTGCCCAGTTTACCATTGCAACATGCATATGCTTGATGACTCTATGATTAAACCACTTCCTGTTTGAGATCAATTTCAGTTAATTACTTTCTTGTACATACCTGTTCATATTTAACTGTATCCCGAGCATCATGTTTCTGAGTGTTGAAGTCACTGTCAGTGTAAGTACTATTCCTCCACAAATCAAGTTAGTTATTATTCATCTTCAAAATTATTCACAATAAATTATTCCTGTTGATTCTGATGATGACAAGAAGCTCCACTTATTCACTGAGAGCATAACATATACAGATGTGATCCACAAGACAACATATGAAAAACTGCAAAATTAAATTTTTTGAAAAATGCAAAAATAGATATTCATTAGTTTTGCAGCATGGAACTCCACTTTCACTATAACGTTCCTTGGCTATTTCTTGCTGATTCCTTCCCCTGTCCCTCTTTCCATTTCATCGCCCTGTTGCAGACAGTGTTCAAATAATTGTCTTCTCCAGTTTTCAACCAACCTACCACCATGCTGTCCCACAAGGGAGACTATGTCAATAAAAGTTCAGTAATTCTCGATGGTGCACATTGAAAAACCATTAAATCTGAGAGAACAGACAGTTTTGTTTCATTTATAAAGTTTATTCAACTGGTATGAACCTTCACAGGCCTTTTACAAAAACTCTTAATGAACAAACTATACATTCTTCGCATATGACTGAGTGCTGAAAAAATTTTACTTTGTATACAAGATGGTCTCAAGAATTATGTCATTTAATTTCTGTACATGCTCCTTTTTATGTTGTGTTGACTTATTATAAAGAATTCAACTAGTATTGTGTGATGTTTTACAGATAATGTATTTCTATGTAAAACACTTTAATAGTCATTAACTTGAATACTTAACGCTGAAAATGCTATATTATAGTGTACACATGTTCTTCAATCACAAGTTTAAAAGATTCTTTATCCTACACAATGCCTTACACTTTTCATTCTCTATATTACTCATTTTTTTGTCTAAAAGATAGTTTTACTAAAAAAAGTTTTTGAAAACAACATATCACTTATTAGTAGACTGTAGACATTAGAATATAACACAGACAGTTTGTGTCTGTACTGCATTGGCTGCTGAAAAAGATACATTATTAATCTTTTGTTCAGTTATTTCTTATATTCTTGTCAGTGTAATTGATCATACAGTGATTTTTTACGGGAACAGTTCAGGTGCTATATTTTAATTGAATGATTCCACATACAGAGATATGTGTGTTGAATGTTATGTGAATGACTGAAAGAGTGGTGTGCAGGTGTGTGTGTGTGTGTGTGTGTGTGTGTGTGTGTGTGTGTGTGTTTTTGGTGGGTGGGTCGATGTGGGGCGAGTGGGTGCACACATGCGTGTGTGAGCATGTGTGTGTGTGTGTGTGTGTGTGTGTGTGAGAGAGAGAGAGAGAGAGAGAGAGAGAGAGAGAGAGAGAGCACAGTTAATCCAGACTGTACCAGCACTGAGCCTGGCCAGAAAACGGGACAGCAGATAGCAGTTGTATCAGCACTAAGCCTGGCCGGGAAAAGGGACAGCAGACAGTAGTGGTATTGAGGTTCTGTGGCTGCCATGCCGTAATGCAACTGAAGGCATGGAACAAATGCTCTTGTGCTCTTGTGACATATACAGGTTGTATCAAAAAGAATCATCTGATTTGGCATGTCTATATTTCTGAAACTAATAAACATGTACAATGAATTTTGTTTTTTGATGAACCAGAAACCTTTTCACCTTTTCATAGGTGTTCAATATGCACCCTTGAGATACGCGGCATGTGTCAGTATCATATTCAGATTGTTCCCACATTGCAGCTAGCATGTCTTGAGTTACAGCTTCCACAGCTGCTGTTATGAGAAGTCTCAGTTCATTAATTGTTGTTGGTAACAGAGGCACTTATACAGAGTCTTTTATAAATCTCCCAAGAAATAATCACATGTAGTCAGGTCTGGTGACTTTGGAGGCCAGTAATGTAAGGCTGAATCATTTCGTCCAGTGCAACCGATCCATCATTCAGTAATTCTTTGATTTAAAAGTTCCCGCACTTCCTGATGCCAGTGTGGCGGTGTCCCATCCTGTTGGTAAATGAAGTCGTTTGAATCAGTCTCCAAGTGCGGGAAAAAAAGTTCTCAAGCATATTGAGATATGTGCTAACTGTAACAGTGTTCTCAACAAAGAAAAATGGACCATACACCTTTTCCAATGAAACTGCACAGAAAACATTAAATTTTGGAGTGTCCCACTTGGAATTGTTCATGCCACTGTCTAATGCTCTGTGCTGTAGTAGGATTCACACCATGCCTAGTATGAAACACACGCTGAACAGCTATTACTGACACGCACTGCGCAAAATGTAGAACACAAAACACTTCCTGCTGTCCCAACATCATTTTTACTAGAACTGCTGCTACCTAGCAGTAACCATGTAAAACTTGAAAGTTTGCATTTTCCAACAGTATGTTGTTCACACACATGTCACATAACTAGTAGTTATGATTTTTTTAAAAAATTGGATGATTCATTTTGATACACCCCGTATTTAACATAAAGTTTGATGTTCATAGGATGAGTATGTGCCACATTGGCCAGAAAATCATGCGCTGACTACTGTATTCAATTCTTCTATTTCTCAGATGATGTTTTGCAAAAGTATAAATATTTATATCTTGTTTCACTGACATTTTGTTTCTTTTATAGGGCTTCCAGTAAATGCCACCTACACATTTGAAGCTCCACCATTAGTTGCAATTGCTACTTCATCAGCACCTAAAGAAGTAAAGAGACTGTTTGTTCAGATTCTTTTAGACCATGGTGCTGATGCTGACCATCCTGTTCCTTGGTATGCATAGATGTACATTGTTTATAACTGGAAGCCACATGTATTTATTATAAT
Source organism: Schistocerca serialis cubense (assembly GCF_023864345.2). Lineage (NCBI taxonomy): Eukaryota > Metazoa > Arthropoda > Insecta > Orthoptera > Acrididae > Schistocerca > Schistocerca serialis. Next base: position 308,922,163 of record NC_064638.1, read on the forward strand.
TAAATCAGGTCATGCACCTTGCAGTGTATCCTCAAAATTTATGCATTTCCCACTATCTTCCCTTGTTTCCATGGCTTAATGTGTGCACCACTGTAGTTGGAGTCACCAATGATGGCAGTGAGTTTAGACTTGTTCTGCACATGTATGTCATGCATTCTCTGACAACAAATGACCATTTAGTAGTGTTCTCACAGATCTTCTGTTAATGTTCTTGCAAATGCAAGTATTAAACGTGATCATAGAAAGTTATTCAGTGAATTTTTATTCCATTTTTTGACAAATGTCACAGCTGATGGTGGTGGTGAGTGACAAATTATGCATGTGCAAGTGAGGGACACAATTTACAGTACACATGGTTTCTTCAAGCACAGAGCACGTGTATGCAATTACCGCAACCATTGCATGGAACCAGCACCAATGCAGTCCCCATCCTTCCCTCGTGCTGTGTGAACCGCCATCATTTGTGGATTGAACTATAGCAACCATTGAGTCCTATACAGCACTGAATATTTGTACACCTGTAGTCTTCCAAAAGCAAACCTGCATATTAACTGCTTTATCATACTGTATAGAAGTCATATCAGAAAACGAAATGAACACATACTAAAATGTGATTTAACTTTTCATCAAATTCTATATTAGTAGATCAAAATTAAAAGAAATCCTTTTTGTTGCTAAAATGTTCCCATAGTCTGATACTTTAGTTTGGTATACAGGTGTTGTACAGCTGAATAGTCAGATCAAAAGAGCTTGTATAGAAATACAATAACATTACAGACCAGTATAGAAACTGTGTACCATACAGTGTTGGTCATTCTTTCCTGTGTTTGTAGAACTTGCCTTGCATGTCTCTTATATCTTCTGTAACCTTGAATTGCGATTGAATCACATTCTGACTTTTCTACTCTCTCATTATTTAACACATGTTATCATGTAGAGCTTTATCAATCAAATGTTTTCTGTAGGTGTACTATGAAAAAACTAGTGATTGATCTCTTAATCTACTTTATAACTTGATACTCTGTATAAACATGTTCAAATAATATTAAAGTAATATTTAAAATGAACATCACATGTCTTTCTTCTTACAGTTTTGTGGCACAGCTTTCATAAATGACATTTTGTTGTGAAATAACCACACCAAGCTGTTAAAAGTTTTTGATTTATTACTGTGGAGGTGATCATTAGGTCGAAACCAGTTGCATCATAATAAAACAAAAACTACCACCAGCTTCTTGTTTTACAAGAAAACGATACATGTCTATGATTGTTTCTGAAGGCAGTGTGAAGGAGCCGTATACTGTCGGATTTAACTCTAATGTCAGTTTTCTTCACAGGCGTCAGCGTACACCTGTGCCAGCAGCCGTGTATTATGCATGTCTTATTAACCCAGATGAAAAGTGGTGAGTATACATGCTCTTCTGTTGACACCTCCTAGCAGTAATTTATTATATATTTTTATTGCTTTGGGAAAATGAATGCAAGTGAGGTTGGTGGAGTGGGAGGAAAGGGGGACAAGGAAACAGAAACAGAAACGGAATCAAGTTTTAGTTGTAGAGAACCTTACTGGCTCTAATTTCAGAACTTTTTTGACAAAACTCAAAAATGTGTTAGCTTCTGTTTACAATAGAAAATATATATATAGTACTATATGAGTAATCTAGCAATGTTCTTTAAGAATTCTAAATAATAAGGAAGAACTTTAGCTGTAATTCAGTGTGAAACATAAGCACAAAGTAATATTTTCATTCATGCTCCCTAGGTTGATCAGTTCTCACAGTACTGAATCACTACTAGGCTTTAAGATAATTACATACAGATTTTCACACTGATGAACATAGAACTAAAAAGAAGGGATGGTATTATGAGTAGGAAATGTCAGCCTTTATGCAGTTGAGTTACTGACAAAATTTTTGGAGATTATGACCAGTGGGAAATTTTTCTCCTACATCTATATCTACAGCTTGTACAGAAATTCCCGTTACAAACTTCAAGGACTTGTTGAGGGGAGTGAGTACATAATACTTTGAATAGGATCTCATTCTCAATGCATCCATGTCTGCTGAGGGGAAGAGAAAGGTCTCAAGAGTTGCTTGTCCTGGTATGCAATAGGGTAGACAGGGTGACATATACTACGTCAGATGACCACCTAATGTCACTTAATTTCTGGCTTTTTGTGAGACTTATTCAATGCCTGGGCATCTCCGATACAGTAAACAAGTTTTGGTACACATTTTAGGAATACACAGCTGTACTCCTTGCATATAGTGCAGCAAGGTAACAGACGAGCTGCTAATCTACCTCATCACAAATGTTTTCTGCAACATAGCAGGCCATCACACAAAGTTTTTGCTCAAGTTATGCAGTGGCCCCGAGAAACAGGTACCTTCACTGTGAGGAGGCAGAATTTTGATGCTCCATAGCAATGCTGCATTCCTGAATTTGAAGAAGGTGTACTGCATCATGTTGAAGAGAACTCATCAACAAGTACTCAAACCTCCCAAGGGGCTCGCCACTCTTTGGTGGGTTTGTGCTTGGCTACCATGGTGCTCCAGCCTACGCAGCATCATTTCCCTTCCGTGTTGCATGTCTATCCTCTTGCTATTCTTTTTTCCCTTCCCATGGGGAACATGTCTGAGATGCTTTTGGGAATTTGCTCTGCATTTTCAGTAGCCTGACATCAGAACAGTCTCTCCATTGTTTTTCGTTCCTTCTTTCATTCTCTGTTCCCCTTCTCCTATTCTTCCTCCACTTTGGTGTTTCAGGTTCCTCTTTTAATTTTTCATTTCTGTACACTCCTGAAGGCTGATGCATAGCTCGTAGGATTCACATGTACCCTCTGGTATAGGCCAGACCTAGGAAGGGGTGATTGCCTGAGCTGTTACCTTCCCAAATTGCCAACTGGTCCCTCTCTCAGGTGTTCAGGAGGTGTGACCTGAGATGTAAACAATCACCTAAGGTGAGTGTGCCCCCTGTGAGGGGGGCCACCAATTGGAAAGAGTGCGCCATCGGAGATGCTAGCAATCGTGGAGGATTCTCTCACAATGAGCCAGACCTCTTCTTCACAGTTTACATCTACTAAACGGAAATGAGATGAGGCTGACGATTCAAAAGCCCTCCCAGCTGCACCACAGTTCCTCGTGATTTCGTGTACTTATATGGCAAGTCCTTTGCAATGGTAAATTCATTTATTATTCAGAAAGGTGTTGATGTAGTTGCCGGCCCTATGAAATCCTGCTTTCACTAATGCAGTGGTACTTTGATTTTGAGACAACTTCTGATTCTCAAGCACAACAACTGCTTGGAGTTTCACTCCTCCATGGTTATCCTGTTCATATTGAGGCCCATTGCACACTGAATTCGTCATGTGGCATAATTTACACAAGGCTGCTTGATGATCTGGCTGAGGCAGAAATCCAAACATACCTCTCTGATCATGGCGTCATTGCAGTCTATCAGGTGATGAAAAAGGTAGATGCATCCTTAGTGCCCACACACACTCTTTTTCTGATGTTTGACAGGGTAGTGCTTCTGACCAAGTTCAAAGCAGTCTATGAAGTTATCACAGTCTGACCGTACATTCCGAACCCGATGTGCTGCCACCAGTGTCATCATTATGACCATACTCGAATGTCATGTTAACGCACGACCAAGTGTGTAACCTGTGGTAGGGATGCTCTGGAGGTTGACTGTCTGCCTTCTTCTCCCCACTGCACACTTGAAATGGCGACCATGCAGCCTCCTCCTGAGATTATCCTGTGTATCTCAACAAGTGGGCTTCCCAGGAAATCTGGGTGAAGGAGAAGGTGCCCTACCCTGTTGCTCGCAAGTTGTTGGCTAGTCGGGAACCCTGCATTTTACCATCTGGCATGTACAGTACTGTTATTGCTACGACTCCATGAAGGACATGGCCACGCAGACATGCGAGCTCAAATTAAGCACCATGGTTGTCAGATCGCCCAGTGTCATGGTTGCAGCCCCGTCTCCTCCTCCTCCAGCTGTGCAACAGGTCACCAAACTTTTGCCTCATGGGGCGAAGTCACCTGCTACACTGCCAGCTGGCAGGAAAGGACAGAAGAAATATTCCTGCAATGACTCCTTACATCCCTCCAGCCAACAAACATATGAATCATCATCTGCCACCTTCAAAGTGTCCAAGAAAGCAAACAAAGGCAAACAGTCTTCTCCTTCACCAATGCGGAGGTCCTTTTCAATGGTGTCGCCAAATGATACCCTCACCCGGCCAACCTCTATGTTGCCAGTGAGAACCACCAACAGTTTCTCTGCCTTGAACTCTGCAGACCAACAGAGGGCAAATGCTGATGCCTCTGTAGATATCATGGAGCAGAATCCTCCACCCTCTGCCCCTGGAAGCAGTGAGTCTCCTAAGGCTAGCACTTGGCAGTCACTGAGGTGCATCCATTTGGGCACTGGTGCCTTTTACACTAGTCTGGTAGAGTCTGTATGCAGAAGCTGCCGAACTACCATACCATTGTGATTTTCTCCTCAGCAGATGCCTTTTACCTGCCATGCCTGGCCACCCATCCTCTGCCTCCTTCTTCAATGATTCCTTTGATCACCAGTATGGGGCGTGTCCCTCTTCTCTGTTACTTCCTGGAGTTCACTTTCGACTGTTGCTCCGGTGGCTTAACTTCACACTACCTGTCACTTTCTCAGTGGGTGTGAACCTTCACCACCTGTGCTTTGTGACCCAGTGCGTGTTCACCTTGGACGTCTCTCACTTCCTAAGGACACTACTCCAGATTCTCTCTATTGCTGTAAGTTTCTTGACCTTCACGTGGAACTTCGCAATAGTACCTTTGTGTACACTGATTGCTCTTGGACTAACAGTTGGTGTCAGGTGTACCTTCGTCATTGGCACCAATGCTTTTCAGTATCAGCTTCTGGAACACTGCTCAGTATTTACCGCAGAGCTCTTCGCACTGCATCAGGCCGTGCAGCACATCCAGTAACAAAGGCTTTTAAACTGTGTCATTTGCTCCTTCTCTCTCAATGTCCTTCAGAGCCTCTGTGTGCCATACAGTGTCCATTCCTTAGTGCAATGGGTCCAGGAAAGCTTTCACTCTTCTCGCTGTTGATGGAGCCACTGTGATGTTTATGTGGATCCCTGGTCACACTGTTCTGACAGGCAACGAGGCTGCTGCTGCTGCTGCTACCAAGGCTGTAGTCATTGAACCTCGGCCAGCTAGTTTTTCCGTTCCCTCAGATGATGTCTATGTTTCCCTCTGTCAGAAGGTCGTGTCACTTTGGCATCACCACTGGTTTCCCCTTCATGGGAATAAGCACTGAGGAATTAAACCTCTCCCAGTGGCTTGGACAACCGCCTCTCGGTCCTTCCACTATAAGATCATTTTAGCTGGGTTGCATATTGGACTCTGTCTTTTTAGTCATCACCATTTCTTAAGTGGTGATCCCCCACCACCTTGTTCTCATTGTACTCGACCATTAATGGTTTGCCATTTCCTGGCAGAATGCCCTTTTTTTAACCATTTATGTTTTCATTTATGTTTGTCATTGGAGTTATCAGCTGTTTTAGTGAACGACATGCGGGCTGTCATACATGTTTTACTTTTTATCCGTTGTAGCAATATGGCAAAGGACATTTAATCTTTAATTCATGTCTCTATGTAGTATTTTATGAAGCTTCCTTAAGTCCATGTTTTTAGCTGTCTTTCCTTCCCTCGATTGGGCTTAATGTGTAGTTAAAACAAAACAATCCACAAGTATATGAACAGTTGCACTTGCAGTGGGTGTTAGTCAGAATATCATCTGGGACATTCTTCGTGAGCAGCAGTTATATCTGCACCACTTACAAAAGGTACACACTGTGGTTCCAACTGATTTTTCACAATGTATTGCCTGCTACATGTGGTTCCTGTACCACTGCATCAATACACCTTTGTTTCCAAGTCATGTTGTGTTCTCAGATGAATGTAAGTTTACTAGAGAATGTGAAACTTCCTGGCAGATTAAAACTGTGTGTCGGACTGAGACTTGAACTTGGGACCTTGCCTTTTGCGGGCAAGTGCTGTACTGACTGAGCTACCTGAGCATGACTCACAACCCATCCCCACAGCTTTAATTCCACCAGTACCTCGTCTCCTACATTCCAAACTTAATAGAAGCTCTCCTGCAAAACTTGCAGAACTAGCACTCCTGGAAGGAAGGATATTGCAGAGACGTGGCTTAGCCACAGCCTGGGGGATGTTTCCAGAATGAAATTTTCATGCTGTAACGGAATGTGTGGTGATAAGAAACTTCCTAGAAGATTAAAACTGTGTGCTGGACCGAGACTCAAACTCCAGACTTTGCCTTTCATGGGCAAGTGCTCTGCCAACTGATTTACCCAAGCTTGACTCACGATCTGTCCACACTAGGGACTGTGTTCTGAATTTACAAGACAGCCATGTCTGGGCAGATGAAAACCCTCGTGTCACATGTGTTCAGTTATTTCAGCATCGGTTTAGTATTCTGGACAGTCATGTGATTGGACCATACCTCTTTCCACTCAAGGTGACTGGTCCTGCATACTTGATCTTCCTACAAAATGTATTGGGCCCATTCTGGGAAGCCGTGCCCCTGAATTTCCATCAGGAAATTTGGTTTCAGCATGATGGTGAACCTCCTTATTTCTCACATGCGGTTCAGATGATAAGATGGATAGGCCAAGGTGCTCCAACAATGTGACCACTGGAATCGCTGGGTTTAACTCCTGTGGACTACTACTTCAGGTGTTCTATGCAAAGTTCAATTTACAAAAGTCCTGTATAGACAGAGGAAGGTCTACTGGCGTGAGTTATGCCACTGCTCTAAAAATTGAAGAGACACCAGGTGGGCCCGCATCTCGTGGTCGTGCGGTAGCGTTCTCGCTTCCCACGCCCGGGTTCCCGGGTTCGATTCCCGGCGGGGTCAGGGATTTTCTCTGCCTCGTGATGGCTGGGTGTTGTGTGATGTCCTTAGGTTAGTTAGGTTTAAGTAGTTATAAGTTCTAGGGGACTGATGACCATAGATGTTAAGTCCCATAGTGCTCAGAGCCATTTTTAGACACCAGGTGGGATGGGGACTGTGTACCATAACATGCTTCATAAGCACAATGTCTGTAACAATAGTGGTGGTCACTATACTGAGCGTCAGTTCTGTTCTGTACGTACAGATTGCTGGGTTCTTTTTGATTTGGAGTAATGTAAACACTAATGTTCAAGTGTTAATATAAAGGAATGTGCTTATGTGACAAATCAATATTTTGCTTTGTTTCTTTTGAATTGTCACATTATAATTGTACTGTGTCACACCTAATTCAATTCCTTAAGCACAAGTAGACGAGTTAAACATCTGAATTGAAACCATCATAGAATGGGAATGGTATATTCTGGACATGGGTTCTATTCAAAATATTATGTATGCTTGCTCCTCTACAAGTTCTAGAAATATGTAATAGGGAATTTCCGAACACACTGTCTACTCTGCAAGCTACTTTATGGTACTTGATAGAGGGTCATTTGTGTACCACTTTCTTCACAATTGCTTGTCACTTTTTGTCCAGTCCTTGGTCCATCAACTTTTTGAATGTGATGGTGGTATTTTGTGATTAATCCCTTTGTACAAACTGAGCAACTGGATTTACATTTTGGAAGGCCTTGTTTCAAATCAACATTCAGGATGCTTCCTTGTATATGAAAACTATAAATTCTTTTCCCTAGCCTTCTTCAGTGGAGTGGCAGCTTCATTTCTCATGACCTGGTTCTTAAAACCTAACTTTCCTTCCCTTGTAGATGTGCATTTGATCTTCTCCTATTTCGTTTTGTCTTTCTTCATGCACTGTGATGACACATTTCTTTTCAGATGTCATTTCCACACTGTTGTGGTGGTAGTGGTGGTGCAGAAGCCAACACGGAGAATGTGGTACCTCAGAAATGAGATAGATCCTTTCCAAATTTTTGTTCTTTTTTTTCAATTAGTAAGCAACAATCAGAATTGGAGGGAATAGATTAACAAGTGAGGGTTCACACTCAAGTGGCAGTCCACTGCCACTATTAAGAAGTACCACCCATTTGTCAGACTCCAGCTTATTTCTGTAGGTGGAGATAGAACAGTTTTCCCTTGCAGAAATTTCAGTACTGGTATCTTCTGGAAAAGCCATTTGAGCATCACCATACCTCCTATAAAATGTGAGTCTTCAAATGTCACCAATAGCAATCACATCATGCATTCCTCACTACCATCACCACCACCTTGTCAAGGACTATTCAGCTGGATGCCAGCCCAGTTCAAACAGTCACATTGTGTGACAAGATCATAAAATTGCTAAAAAAGTACACTGAGGCATTAAAAACCAAAATATTGACTACAAAGAAAGAAAATGATAAACTAACTGAAAACACAGTTCTGTGTGTGTGAAATCCAACAAACAGGAATACAAGACCACAAAAATTCATGTGTTCATACAGACTGTAAAAACAACAACAAATCCAGTGTCTTCAATGATGCCATGGTAAACCAAACAAGCAAAAAATCCACAGACAAATCTAAATGTTAGTTGATGACATACTGTAAAAGAAAAGACAAGACCACAAGTAAGCAAGAAAATGAAAATTAATTTCTAATAATTGGTGACTTGCTATTGAAAAGTATCTGTCCCCAACTGCAAAACTAATGTGCATCCTGGAATTAGAAACAATAACTTGGCAAACATTTTAAAAATATGGCAAATACAAAACATGTAGGAACAAACTCATTAAGAAGGAGCAGTGAAGAAGAATTTACAAATGAAATAATAAACATGATTCGTGTGGCAATAACTATCTATGAGGGATCCGGGCTCATACTCAGTGGAATCATATAAAGAAGGCCAGTCAGTGACAAATTTACCTCAAGTAAACTGTGCTATGAAATTAGCAATGCAAACATCTTGGCACTATTTTCATTGACCTGAACAAATTTCTGTGTGAAAACTGCCCAGGAAAGGATGGCATCCCTTTAAACAGACTGAGGTCTACAACACTCTGTAGAGCGTTTACAGATGCTTGTAAAATCATTAGAAAGAAGGGAAATTAATGGGGCATGATGGGAGTGAAAGACAAGGAAACCTGCATCTGCAGTTAACTAAAACATATTCTAGCTCTGACAGAACATGGACTAAATGAGCAGGAAATTTTAAATCTTACTGTAGTAAATTATAATGTAACTGGTAGCTCAAGCAGGAGGAATAGTAGAGCTGAGGGAGCTGCAGTACTGACCCATAACAATATAAACAGAAACTGTATAAACAGTCGTGACTTTTGTAAAAAATATAGTATTCAGAATGTTGTAGAAGTAACAGGCCAAAAAAATAAATTTAAGTAGTTCCTTGCTTTACATTACAAACATCTACAGACCACCAAATGGCTCCATAGCAACTTTCGTTGAAAACATCAGAGAACTATTATGCATCATTCTAAGCTAAATGTATGCAGCACTATACTACTTGGTGACGTAAACATAAATACATAGCAAGATACCAGTGACAGAAGGGAAATCTCAACACAGTGAAAACATTTGGTTCAAACAATGCAATGTCAAATCAAACATACACAACTGCAAACACCTCTACACAAGTAGATCACATATTCACAAATCTATGTGACTTTCAGTACAAAAGCAGAATCATAGAAACAGCTCTGTCAGACCATGATCCAATCAAAATATGCTTAAATCATATTGCAATAAAAGAAAAGGTTTAAAAAATGGGAAAAATGAGGCCTAAACTTACAAAACTTAACAGTCCTTAGGTTTAAACTTAAGAAAGAAGAATGATAAATCATGGAAAGAGATGCTTCACTGGATCATAAAATGACAAATTTTATAGATATCTTTTCCTACTATCTCAGCATAATACGTCCAGTAAAAAAAGACTAATACGAAAACCAAAACTAAAATGGATACCAAAAGATATTTTGGTCTCTAGGCACAAGATAACAACATTGAACAGAAAATGCAAAAGTAGCAATAATGAAAACTTTAAAGAGTGTTAAAGAATATTTAAAGAAGGTATGTCAAAGTACTACAAGCAGCCAGAGAACTAGATGCACAAACTTACATACAGTATGTAGTGCTGCCAGTAAAAGCAAGGATTGGTGGTTTATTAAAAATACAAATCATACACCATCAAACTAACAAAACACAGTTGTAGGCCTATAGCTATTCTACCAGTTATATCAAAAATATTTGAACGAACTTATGCCCAGAGACTCATTGCATTTCTGATGAATTGTGGATCAGTCAGCAAGAATCAATTTGGCTTTGAGAAAGACAAATGCACCATCAATGCTGTCATATATTTCATCAAGAATGTTTGGTCCGTGCTGCCAAAGTTCGAGGGCATGTGTGCGTGAGGTGTGCTTGCTTTTATGTATAAATGGTGTGTGTTTCTCTTTCTTGTTCTGACAAAGGCTGTATCCGAAAACTTGTATGTAAGTGCCTTTTAATTGTGCCTGTCTGCAACTTAATGTGTCATCTTTACATTTTTGTTCCTATTGTGTTAATCTACATCTACATCTGCATCAATACTCCGCAAGCCACCTGACGGTGTGTGGCGGAGTGTACCTTGAGTACCTCTATCGGCTCTCCCTTCTATTCCAGTCTTGTATTGTTCATGGAAAGAAGGATTGTCGGTATGCCTCTGTGTGGGCTCTAATCTCTCTGATTTTATCCTCATGGTCTCTTCGCGAGATATACGTAGGAGGGAGCAATATACTGCATCACTCCTCAGTGAAGGTATGTTCTCGAAACTTCAACAAAAGCCCGTATCGAGCTACTGAGCATCTCTCCTGCAGAGTCTTCCACTGGAGTTTATCTATCATCTCCGTAACGCTTTCGCGATTACTAAATGATCCTGTAATGAACCTCACGGCTCTCCGTTGGATCTTCTCTCTCTCTTCTATCAACACTATCTGGTACAGATCCCACACTGCTGAGCAGTATTCAAGCAGTGGGTGAACAAGCATACTGTAACCTACTTCCTTTGTTTTCGGATTGTATTTCCTTAGGATTCTTCCAATGAATCTCAGTCTGGCATCTGCTTTACCGACGATCAGCTTTATATGATCATTCCATTTTAAATCACTCCTAATGCGTACTCCCAGATAATTTATGGAATTAACTGCTTCCAGTTGCTGACCTGCTATATTGTAGCTAAATTATAAGGGATCTTTCTTTCTATGTATTTGCAGCACATTACAATTGTCTACATTGAGATTCAATTGCCATTCCCTGCACCATGCATCAATTCACTGCAGATCCTCCTGCATTTCAGTACAATTTTCCATTGTTACAACCTCTCGATTGACCACAGCATCATCCGCAAAAAGCCTCAGTGAACTTCTGATGTCATCCACAAGGCCATTTATGTATATTGTGAATAGGAACGGTCCTACGACACTCCCCTATGGCACACCTGAAATCACTCTTATTTCGGAATCCTTCTCTCCATTGAGAATGAAATGCTGCATTCTGTTATCTAGGAACTCTTCAGTCCAATCACACAATTGGTCTTGATAGTCCATTTGCTCTTACTTTGTTCATTAAACGACTGTGGGGAACTGTATCAAATGCCTTGCAGAAGTCAAGAAACACGGCATCTACCTGGGAACCCGTGTCTATGGCCCTCTGAGTCTCGTGGATGAATAGCGCGAGCTGGGTTTCACATGATCGTCTTTTTCAAAACCCATGCTGATTCCTACAGAGTAGATTTCTAGTCTCCAGAAAAGTCATTATACTTGAACATTAATGGTTTTATGTGCACTACATTAATGATTTTATGTGCACTACAGTTTATTGTAAGATAAATTATAATGCAATTACTATATCAGAAAGAAATGTTACATACATCAGTATGTGTAACACTATTTTGCTTGATCCATAAATGTATTTTGTCTGAGGATCCAATAAATAAATGAAGGTTCCAAAAAATGACATCATCCCCATTTCCCCTGAATACACTTGATGCCACTGATTAAAAGCCATCTGCTATTTTGTTATTCACTGCACCATTTCTGTCTGTAAGTATTCTAGTATTTTAATACACAGGAAACGTGGCTGTTGTGAAATAAAATGCAAGACAATCTTTATTTTCAGTTTGCACAATCTTTTATTCAAAATAGGCTCCTTATGGGTCAGTGCAGAATTGGAAGCATTGGAAAACAATTCTGATACTCAGCCTTTGAAGTTGCCTGTAGTACCAGGTTCAGAGCATTCTGTATATATAAAGCATGTCTAAACGTTTTCCTTTAATTGCCACTTTCAGTTTTGCAAATAGTCAGAACTCATACAGAGACAAATTAGGTGAATAAGAAGGGTGTTCAAGCAGCACAACACATTTTTGAGCCTAGAAATTTTGTTATCTTGCCTTTGTGTGCCAATGCTTTGTCATGCAACAAACGCCATGTTCTTTGATTCCAGTTTCAGGTCAAACCTAAATACTCCTCACTTATAAAAAAAAGGAAAAGTAGTAATCTCCATTCACCATTTTTTTCAGTGTTGGAGATTCTGGACATTTCCATTCTGAGATTTGGCACCTTGTAAGTGGCTTGTACTGAAAACACCATGTTTCATCATTTTCTCACTTTCAACTCTAAACCTGCTTTTAATCACACTGATTTGGTGAAGGACCTACATTTCTCCACAAATAATGTCAAATCACTTTGCATTCCAATCCAATAATCTTTCCAACAGCAAACTGACTGTGAACCCTGCCTTGAACAGTTCCAACCAAAATCCCAACTTGATCCACCACCAGTACCTCAAAATCATCCCTTCCAAAGCCTTCCAAGAATTCCTGAAATCCAGAATTTCTTCACAACCCTTCCTCATGTCCCTACAACATGACCCTAACCTTCCCTGTACAAAACTAAAAATTTCAATAAGGCCTCTCCATGTGAATGTAAAGTTCAAAATTTTGACATTTTCATCCTGAACCTTTGAACGACACATTCTTTGTCACTGTTAGACTGCGGTGAAAATGTGCTGCCCTGACAAGCTGTATACCATTGTGTTTGCAAAATTTTGCGAATTTCTTAGAAGAAAAGGAAGTCCATTGTCAACAACAATTCTTTGTGGCAAGCCTTTGAGAGAAAATCAGAAAAGCGCACCTTGATAGTGCTGGCAACATTTGTCAAATACATTGGGGTAAGAAAAGGGTATTTGCTGCAGGCATTGACAATAATCAACCAACATGTTTGCAAAAAGGAGCCAGCAAAGTCTATAGGGAGGCATAGCCATGGAGTTTCAGATTCTGGCCAGAAGAAAAATTCCTGGCATGGTGCAGCCAGGTTGTCCATGCAAGCATGACATTGCCCTGTCATGTGTGTCTGTATATGCAAACAAAGCCACATACTGCTGTAACTGCAACCAGGACGGTCGCGGGGTAGCAATGTTGGAAAGCACGGTGGGACCTGCGGAGAGGCCCACGAACAACAACACAACGGGAGAGGACGGACACGACCAACGAAGGACAGAACGAATGCAACTAGATCGAACAACGGAGTCACAAGGAAACAAAAACGTCCACTCGTACACAGAACAAGGAAGTAAGCCGTCTAGTGCGAAGTGAGGTGTAAACAAATGTATGCGAGATTAGACTGGCTGGCTGAGCGCGAGGCAGAAGCTTAAGTACGCTACCGGGGGCGCCGCTATTGGCCGCTGGGACCACGTGGTCCACTGTGGTGCCCTCACACTAAAAGCGGGCCAGGAGGAATGCGCCATCACAGCTTACGGCGTGATGGTGCAGAGACCTCTATGGATCTTCAACGTCCATGGTGTCTGGCACGGATTCAAATTCCGCGGCTCATGGTACCAGACATACAATGTTGGTGCACAAGCTGCTTAGTGCAAACTATTCTCCAATCACCTCTGTGTAGAAGACTTAAGACCTGCTGCTACAATGAAATAGGGATTAATACACTTGTCTGTTTGTTAGGTGTGTGAAGCAGTATCACATCATTCAGAAGATGTTGGGGCGCAAGAAGTGTGTTTGCACTAAGGGACTGGGAATTCGTTTCTGAGAGTGTGGCCAACCTTTGGGAATGTAACTTTTTGCAAGCATAGTGATTGGTCAGGCTCCGTGCCTTGTGAGATCTGCTGTGAATCAATAGGAAAAGAATACAGTGCTTGCAAATCAGAAGAATCAATATGTAAACAAGAATCTTCCGATGCATTGAATGCTGCATCTGTGCCCACAGCTAAACGAGACAATATCTTTGCATGTTGTGCTGTCAGGCGATACAGAATTTCATACTGGTAATTTGACAATAATAGAGAGCATTGTAGAAGCTTTAGTGCTGTGCAATCTGGAACTTGTTTCAACAGATGAAACATTGCTGTCAAAGGCTTATATTCTGTGACCAGGAAAAATTTCTGCCATACTGGTAATCATGAAATTTAGTGACACTGTTCCTTCCTTCTCCAGCTGATTATAATTAACCCGATTGATGTTCAAATTTTTGTAAGAAAATTTGATGAGGCATTCTGTTTTGCTAGTTTTGTGGGATAAAACTGTCCCAAAGACAAGGAAAGAGGCATCAACTACAGGCACAAGTGGTTTGATTGTAGTGCATAAGGCAAGGTTGACAAACCAATGCATTTTTTCAGTCTGTGAAAAGCTTAGTCACAGTCTTTTGTCTAATGGAACAGAACAGTTTTACATCTGAGGCAGTTCAGAGGTCTGGCAATTTCCATGCATTAGGAATGAACTTTATGGTGTGAGCCAATTTTCAGAGAACAGCCTGCAGTTCATGTAATTTCTTAGGAGACGGCAGTTTCTAAATTGCTTGCAAATGTTTTGATGGAGGATGAGTGCTGTTGGCATCAGTGGTATGTCCTGAGCATTCAGTTGTCATGTTGAAAAAACAGGACATTCTTGCTAATTATATTTGAAGTGAGCCTCAGTTAAAACTTGAAAATACAGTCCAAATTTTTAAGTTGTTCCAGTGTTTGTTCGGATATGATCATGTCATCAAGATAATTAAAGCAAGAAGGCACCTTGGATGTTACTTGTTCGAGAAAGTTTTGAAACAATGCAGGCGCAGAAGCTCTTCTGAAATGAAGGAGTTGATATTCAAACAAGCTGATGTAAGTATTCGCAACAAAAAATTTTCTTTGTCTCTTTCTCCAATGGTAATTGAAGATAGGGTTCGGCAAGTTCAATTTTTCAGAAGAACTGTCTGCTCGCTAGGCAATTCAAAATTTACTCTATACATGGGAGCAGGTGGGAACCAGTGGCTGTCTGTGAATTTACTGTGTATTTGAAATCCGCACAAAGACAAAACTTCCCATTTGGCTCGTGAATTATGACTAACGGTGATGACCACTGAGTTGCTGAAATAGGGGCTATGGCTGGAGCATGGGTTGTTTGTCTCACGTGAAGTGACAATGGAGAGACAGAAATATTGCTTGGCTAAATCTTGAACTTCTCATGGGTCAGTAACTTTAAGCACTTCACTGAGGCTAGGGTTACGATGCTTTAGAATTTCGACTCTCAATTTCTGATCTGATAGACAATGAATAATAGCATCACAAAGCATTTCATCCTGATAATTTACTCCATAGACACAATTGAATTTACAGTCTGTAGTCATGCCCTGCAGTTCCACTATTCATTCTTTGTAGAACTGACATTGTGTGCAGAAAAATGTATACTACACAGTAGCAATGTGTATTTGACCTTAAAAAAATTCATCTAATGTTGCATTTATGACCTTCTAGCGGCAAGCTTGGGGCTCGCTGTGAGGAAATAATTTCACTAGGAGGTGGTAGGTGTACACTCCTACAAATGAAAAGAAAAATGCACGTTGTGATTCACCTGTGATTTTGTAGGTGTTAAGATGTTGATGCAGTTGTGTTATGTATTCTTTCTATATTTCCTTCGCATCGCCGAACTGTTGAAATGGTGGAGGCAGTAGCTGAATTTCTTCCTTAGCTTCTAGTGCCTTATGCTGCTGGGCTGCTTGGGCTTGTACAAGAAAAGAAACTGCTGACAGCAGTTCTGTTATTTCTTTACTCTGAAACTGCACAAGAGATTTTAGATGCTGCTCAGCATTTAGATGTTTCTCTCCCTGCCTTGACATGATTCATTAAACATCTCAACTTAAATATTTTAGCTTAATATATGCACACTCACAATAAAAAGAATTCAATATAAAGGAAAGATTGTCGTGCTCCAGGGTGCAAAGCTCTTGTTCCAATTTCCTTTTACTCATTGCCAGTCTGTTATGTCTTCTTTGCACACTGTGTGGTTCTTTAGTGGATACAGGAGTGAGGAACAGATGTTGTTCATAAACAGACAATTCATGTATTAGTTTATTCTACATCTGATATCAACTAGTAAAAATAAAACATAACTTTGTTGCCGTTGCTGCTGCATCAGTTGCCAACAGTAGATTTGAATATAGAAATATGAACAGATATGAAAGATTTATAAATCTGTCACTCTTCAGTACAGTGTCTATTCAGAAGATGTAGAGCTCTGGCCCGTACGAAAGTCTGTGAATGTTATTCAACTGGTAAACACACAAAATGGGCTCTGTGCATGAATGTTCACACTTAAGTACACCTGCTGCTGGAGCTCCAGAAGGGATACTTGCATCTCATTGGTAGCAGGATAATCGTTCATGGCAGCATCCTCATGCTGTGGTGGTGGCTGTAGGAAATGCGGTGGCATAACTGGCAGTGCACGTATTTGAAAGTGTGGCTGACCAGATAGTGGCCAATACCACTGAAATGAGGTCCATTCTGTCTGATATTCATCGCTCTCCCAATTTCTGCAATATCCTTGTTAGACCCTGTTTTCCTTCTGCACTCATTTTCTTACATGTGGCTCCTACTCCTGTGACTGTCCCCACTATAAAACTTGCCCTGTGCACACTCCTACCACCCACAACACCAGCCCTGTAATTGGCATAACATATGTTGTCAACAGGCAGAGCCACCTATGAATGACACGTCATATTCCAGCTGTTATGTAAATACTGTTCACCCTTTTACATCAGCATCACTGCTACCAAGTTATCAGTTAGGATGAATGGACATAGGCAGCAGGTGTATATTGGCAACACACAATATCCTGTGCAGAGCTTGCTTTACAAAATGACAGTCATGACCTTGATGCCTGTTTCATCACACATGCCACCTTCCCCCAGACACTAGTTTCTTGGAACTCCACAGGTGTTACATGTCCTTAGTTGTCACTGCCCACATGGCCTTAATTTATGTTAATTTGTTCAGTCTCAGTCTTCACAGTAACTATTCCATTCTTCACTCTCTTTTGGTTTTCTTTCATTTTCTGACCTGTCTATTACCCTCTCCCCCCTCCATCTTTATGACATACTATGCACTTAGCTCTTCACTCTTGTTAACTTGTGGATTATGTTTTGCAGTAATATCTATCTTGCATATTTGTCTTCCAACTTTAATAAGCTTTCTGTTTTCCAAATCTTATTTGGAGCAGTCCCCAGCAATCAGTCTTTCCTTCTCATCCCATTCAGTGAGTCTCTCCTGACATGGTGTTCTGCGTGACTTCTCTGAACTGTCCACATTTCCTTGACCTTTTCCTTCCCCTTCATCCCTTCTGCCAGGAGAAGGAGCCACAGGTTCTGAAAGGTTGCAAATTTAAATACCTTTGAATGTGTGTTCTCCTGCCACTGCTTGATCAGTATATATTTTTTATCTATCCAGCTACATTACATTTTCAAAAATTAATTATTTTTGTTGATATGTTTCACTGTATGTTGCAATGCAAGACATGAAGTCTGGGTCCCTAGCAGTTGATCTTTTCATGTCTCTGCAGTGTTCAACTCTGCAATCTGTTTGTTCATCATTGAGTGAGAGGGGCCCAAAGTGATGAATTTCTCAGTTAGAGTGTTATGAATTGTTGTTTTAGGAATTCTAGTGAGCTCATCAGTTAACCTTGTAGGTACACAATAATCACCTCAAAGCGTTTCAACCACTTCTTGAGTAGTTGACTCATATTGTCGATGATGCTACTGGACATGGATCATTTTCACTGCTTTCTCTATCACAAAATTGTGAAAACTACTTAAAAACATTTTTACAACTCATTGCTTCACTACCATAAACAGTCTGTATTGTTTCAAAGGTGTCTGTGCCACTTTTACCCAACTGAAAACAAAACTTGATATTCATATATTGCTCCTTCGCTCCTTTCACAACCAAAGTAAAAACTTACTGTTATTTTGAGCAGTCTGTGATGCCAGCACTGTTAAATTTAAAATGGAAGGTACTTAAAATACTGTGTTAGTCAATTCATTCATCCATTCACAGATGGCATTAATTACCCAACTATAAAAGTCAGTCACGTTTCCTGTGGGAAAGACTGTATATACATTTCCTGAACAATTGCTTGTTTTTGTATGAAATTGTATTCAGTGTATTTATGGCTACATCTCAGTACTGTCTTTTCACTAAATATCACGTCAGAAGCCTTTTTATATGAGTTGTTATTTTATATTTACTTTTCATTTTTCTCGTATTCTTGGACAATGTTGATCTTTTCTTGAAGTTTTAGTAAATTCAGTAAAAGATTATCATGCACTTGACAATGTGGAATGTGAATTTTAAATATCCGGAGGTGATATTACACAGGGAGCTGTTTTGGATTCACTTATGGCTGTATCTGCTGATACAAAATATATGCCTCAAGCTGTCTGCAGTGTATGAACGGATGGTGCAGACACAGTAATGTTTTTGAGTGGTGTTAGTAATTACAAATAGTGATTTTGTCAGGGAAATCAGTTCTCCATGTGATTCTCTTTATTCACACAAATATTGGTAAAATCCCTCCATGAACGATGGATCTTACTAAGGTGGGATGGCTTGTGGCTAACAATACAGCTAGCTGTGCCATAGATTCAACCACATCAGAGGAGTATCTGTGGAGATGCAGGACTAATCCATGGTTCCTGAAGAGGGGCAGCCATGTTTGCAGTAGTTGCAGGGACAACAGTCTGGGTGATTGACAGGTCTGGTCTTGTAACATTAGTCATTGTGCCCATGCTGCACTGGTACTGCAGATGGCTGGAAGCGAGGGGAAACTGCAGCTCTGCTATGTGGTTTTAGGATGATGAAATTCTGTATGTTAAAATAATCTGAAGATAAAATGGTTCATCATTCACATCTTTGAGTATGCACTACTCAGGAGGATGTCTTTGTCAGGAAAGACAAAATGTGTTCTACAGATTGGAGCATGGAATGTTAATCAGATAGGTAGGCTAGAAAATTTAAAAAGAGAAATGGATGTGTTAAAGTTATATAATAATGATGATAATAATAATAATAATAATAATAATAATAATAAGCCGTCATGGTCGGGGACGATGTTTGAACCCTATGCCCGCCCACAATGGTAACAACACTGCTAGCCAACTGGAAAATGATTTAAATCCAAATAGAGGTGTTTTGCAAGATATGCTTCCTGCAACCACCCTAGAAGGAAAACAAAGACAGAGGATGAGATGGTCAGATGAAGTTAATTGACACCTCATGTTCTGTTATTACCAAGCAACAAACCTAGGAACCAACACAACTGGATACAGATCACAAGTATACACAACATTTATTATCAGATACCCAGAATTAAAATTTTTAACAGAACAACGACTAGCTGATCAGATCTGTGTAATAATAAAAAATAACAGGATACCCCAGTCAGAATTAGAAAACATCAAACAACAAGTACAACAAATACTGGAACAAAATAATGTGCAATCAGAAGAAGAAGAAAATACAGTAATGGACTCAAACATCCCAGAGCAAACAAACAAAGAACAACACGCATCAATTAAACAATCAGAGGAAAACGAAATCTTAAGACAGCCACCAGAACAAGCACAAATAGAACTCGAACTAACATACATGCTAGATATAGAAGAAAAATTTCAGCTGACATATATAGAATACAAAGACACAAATACAGACATTAGACCATTCTTGCATAGACTGCCAAATAACCCACAAGTCAAAACAACAATAAAAACTATCAACACAATCATACACAGCAAAATAAATGAAAACACAACTATGGAAGAGTTACCACTACTGGTTTATATAGGAGCACTCACTACACTAAATATACACACTAGGCAGAGATCAGAACCAACCAACTCACAGAAGAAACCCACAAAACCAGCATTGCAACACAGGCTACAGATCAGAATAGAAAAACTGAGAAAAGACATCGGACAACGAACACAATTTATAAGAAATGAAATGTCAGGAAAAAAACGAAAAAGGTTAGGTAAAATCTCACAACAAGAAGCGATAGAGCAATTAGATGAAAAGGAGCAGAAATTACAAGCATTGGCCAAACGACTTAGAAGATGCAAAAAAAGTGAAAATAGAAGGAAACAAAACCAAACATTCAACACAAACCAAAAGAAATTTTACCAGACAATAGATAACACACACGTTAAAATAGACAGTCCACCAAACATAACAGACATGGAACACTTCTGGAGCAACATATGGTCAAACCCGGTACAACGTAACAGGCATGCATGGTGGATACAAGCAGAAACAGACACATACAAGATGATACCACAAATGCCTGAAGTGATAATTTTGCAACATGAAGTCACCAAAGCAATTAATTCTACTCACAATTGGAAAGCCCCTGGAAAAGATAAAATAGCAAATTTCTGGCTAAAGAAGTTCACCTCAACACATTCACATCTAACTAAATTATTTAACAATATAATAGAAGGAAACATTCCACGTGGGAAAAATTATGTATAAAAACAAAGATGAGGTGACTTACCGAACGGAAGCGCTGGCAGGTCGATAGACACACAAACAAACACAAACATACACACAAAATTCAAGCTTTCGCAACAAACTGTTGCCTCATCAGGAAAGAGGGAAGGAGAGGGGAAGACGAAAGGAAGTGGGTTTTAAGGGAGAGGGTAAGGAGTCATTCCAATCCCGGGAGCGGAAAGACTTACCTTAGGTGGAAAAAAGCACAGGTATACACTCGCACACACGCACATATCCATCCACACATACAGACACAAGCAGACATATTTAAAGACAAAGAGTTTGGGCAGAGATGTCAGTCGAGGCAGAAGTGTAGAGGCAAAGAAGTTGTTGAAAGACAGGTGAGGTATGAGTGGCGGCAACTTGAAATTAGCGGAGATTGAGGCCTGGTGGATGACGAGAAGAGAGGATATACTGAAGGGCAAGTTCCCATCTCCGGAGTTCGGATAGTTTGGTGTTGGTGGGAAGTATCCAGATAACCCGGACGGTGTAACACTGTGCCAAGATGTGCTGGCTGTGCACCAAGGCATGTTTAGCCACAGGGTGATCCTCATTACCAACAAACACTGTCTGCCTGTGTCCATTCATGCGAATGGACAGTTTGTCGCTGGTCATTCCCACATAGAATGCATCACAGTGTAGGCAGGTCAGTTGGTAAATCACGTGGATGCTTTCACACGTGGCTCTGCCTTTGATCGTGTACACCTTCCGGGTTACAGGACTGGAGTAGGTGGTGGTGGGAGGGTGCATGGGACAGGTTTTGCATCGGGGGCGATTACAAGGATAGGAGCCAGAGGGTAGGGAAGGTGGTTTGGGGATTTCATAGGGATGAACTAACAGGTTACGAAGGTTAGGTGGACGGCGGAAAAACACTCTTGGCGGAGTGGGGAGGATTTAATGGAGGATGGATCTCATTTCAGGGCAGGATTTGAGGAAGTCGTATCCCTGTTGGAGGGCCACATTCAGAGTCTGGTCCAGTCCCGGAAAGTATCCTGTCACAAGTGGGGCACTTTTGTGGTTCTTCTGTGGGGGATTCTGGGTTTGAGGGGACGAGGAAGTGGCTCTGGTTATTTGCTTCTGTACCAGGTCGGGAGGGTAGTTGCGGGATGCGAAAGCTGTTTTCAGGTTGTTGGTGTAATGATTCAGGGATTCCGGACTGGAGCAGATTCGTTTGCCACGAAGACCTAGGCTGTAGGGAAGGGACCGTTTGATGTGGAATGGGTGGCAGCTGTCATAATGGAGGTACTGTTGCTTGTTGGTGGGTTTGATGTGGACGGACGTGTGAAGTTGGCCATTGGACAGGTGGAGGTCAACGTCAAGGAAAGTGGCATGGGATTTGGAGTAGGACCAGGTGAATCTGATGGAACCAAAGGGGTTGAGGTTGGAGAGGAAATTCTGGAGTTCTTCTTCAAGGGTTCCACGACCGTGGTACTTGATCGTCGGGAGTATGTGGCTGAGGGACTGCGTCAGCTTTCAGACAACACCACATACAAAGTTTGCCAAGGTAACCCCATTCCCGATGTCCAGGCGGAGCTTCAAGGAATCCTCAGAACCTTAGGCCCCTTGCAAAACCTTTCACCTGACTCCATCAACCTCCTGACCCCACCGACACCCCGCACCCCTACCTTCTACCTTCTTCCTAAAATCCACAAGCCCAATCATCCCGGCCGCCCCATTGTAGCTGGTTACCAAGCCCCCACAGAACGTATCTCTGCCTACGTAGATCAACACCTTCAACCCATTACATGCAGTCTCCCATCCTTCATCAAAGACACCAACCACTTCCTTGAACGCCTGGAATCCTTACCCAATCTGTTACCCCCGGAAACCATCCTTGTAACCATTGATGCCATGTCCTTATACACAAATATTCCGCACGTCCAGGGCCTCGCTGCGATGGAGCATTTCCTTTCACGCCGATCACCTGCCACCCTACCTAAAACCTCTTTCCTCATTACCTTAGCCAGCTTCATCCTGACCCACAACTTCTTCACTTTTGAAGGCCAGACATACCAACAATTAAAGGGAACAGCCATGGGTACCAGGATGGCCCCCTCGTACGCTAACCTATTCATGAGTCGCTTAGAGGAAGCCTTCTTGGTTACCCAAGTCTGCCAACCCAAAGTTTGGTACAGATTTATTGATGACATCTTCATGATCTGGACTCACAGTGAAGAAGAACTCCAGAATTTCCTCTCCAACCTCAACTCCTTTGGTTCCATCAGATTCACCTGGTCCTACTCCAAATCCCATGCCACTTTCCTTGACGTTGACCTCCACCTGTCCAATGGCCAACTTCACACGTCCGTCCACATCAAACCCACCAACAAGCAACAGTACCTCCATTATGACAGCTGCCACCCATTCCACATCAAATGGTCCCTTCCCTACAGCCTAGGTCTTCGTGGCAAACGAATCTGCTCCAGTCCGGAATCCCTGAATCATTACACCAACAACCTGAAAACAGCTTTCGCATCCTGCAACTACCCTCCCGACCTGGTACAGAAGCAAATAACCAGAGCCACTTCCTCGTCCCCTCAAACCCAGAATCCCCCACAGAAGAACCACAAAAGTGCCCCACTTGTGACAGGATACTTTCCGGGACTGGACCAGACTCTGAATGTGGCCCTCCAGCAGGGATACGACTTCCTCAAATCCTGCCCTGAAATGAGATCCATCCTTCATTAAATCCTCCCCACTCTGCCAAGAGTGTCTTTCCGCCGTCCACCTAACCTTCGTAACCTGTTAGTTCATCCCTATGAAATCCCCAAACCACCTTCCCTACCCTCTGGCTCCTATCCTTGTAATCGCCCCCGATGCAAAACCTGTCCCATGCACCCTCCCACCACCACCTACTCCAGTCCTGTAACCCGGAAGGTGTACACGATCAAAGGCAGAGCCACGTGTGAAAGCACCCACGTGATTTACCAACTGACCTGCCTACACTGTGATGCATTCTATGTGGGAATGACCAGCGACAAACTGTCCATTCGCATGAATGGACACAGGCAGACAGTGTTTGTTGGTAATGAGGATCACCCTGTGGCTAAACATGCCTTGGTGCACAGCCAGCACATCTTGGCACAGTGTTACACCATCCGGGTTATCTGGATACTTCCCACCAACACCAAACTATCCGAACTCCGGAGATGGGAACTTGCCCTTCAGTATATCCTCTCTTCTCGTCATCCACCAGGCCTCAATCTCCGCTAATTTCAAGTTGCCGCCACTCATACCTCACCTGTCTTTCAACAACTTCTTTGCCTCTACACTTCTGCCTCGACTGACATCTCTGCCCAAACTCTTTGTCTTTAAATATGTTTGCTTGTGTCTGTATGTGTGGATGGATATGTGCGTGTGTGCGAGTGTATACCTGTCCTTTTTTCCCCCTAAGGTAAGTCTTTCCGCTCCCAGGATTGGAATGACTCCTTACCCTCTCCCTTAAAACCCACTTCCTTTCATCTTCCCCTCTCCTTCCCTCTTTCCTGATGAGGAAACAGTTTGTTGCGAAAGCTTGAATTTTGTGTGTATGTTTGTGTTTGTTTGTGTGTCTATCGACCTGCCAGCGCTTCCGTTCGGTAAGTCACCTCATCTTTGTTTTTATATATAAATTATTTAACAGTTACATTGCAGACCCATACACATTCCCTGATACACTTACACATGGAATAACTTATCTGAAACCTAAAGATCAAGCAGACACAGCAAACCCAGCTAAATATCGCCCCATAACATGCCTACCAACAATATACAAAATATTAACTTCAGTCATTACACAGAAATTAATGACACATACAACACAGAACAAAATTATAAATGAAGAACAAAAAGGCTGTTGCAAAGGAGCACAAGGATGTAAAGAGCAACTGATAATAGATGCAGAAGTGACATATCAAGCTAAAACTAAACAAAGGTCGCTACACTATGCATACATTGATTACCAAAAAGCTTTTGACAGTGTACCCCACTCATGGTTACTACAAATATTGGAAATATACAAAGTAGATCCTAAATTGATACAGTTCCTAAACATAGTAATGAAAAATTGGAAAACCACACTTAATATCCAAACAAATTCAAATAATATCACATCACAGCCAATACAGATTAAGCGTGGAATATACGAAGGAGACTCATTAAGTCCTTTCTGGTTCTGCCTTGCTCTGAACCCACTATCCAACATGCTAAATAGTACAAATTATGGATACAATATTACTGGAACATACCCACACAAAATCACACATTTGCTATACATGGATGATCTAAAACTACTGGCAGCAACAAATCAACAACTCAACCAATTACTAAATATAACAGAAGTATTCAGCAATGATATAAATATGGCTTTTGGAACAGACAAATGTAAGAAAAATAGCATAGTCAAGGGAAAACACACTAAACAGGAAGATTACATATTGGATAACCACAGCGACTGCATAGAAACGATGGAAAAAACAGATGCCTATAAATATCTAGGATACAGACAAAAAATAGGAATAGATAATACAAATATTAAAGAAGAACTAAAAGAAAAATATAGACAAAGACTAACAAAAATACTGAAAACAGAATTGACAGCAAGAAACAAGACAAAAGCTATAAATACTTATGCTATAACAATATTGACCTACTCATTTGGAGTAGTGAAATGGAGTAACACAGACGTAGAAGCACTCAATACACTTACACGATCACAATGCCACAAATATAGAATACATCACATACATTCAGCAACTGAAAGATTCACATTAAGCAGAAAGGAAGGAGGAAGGGGATTTATCGACATAAAAAACCTACATTATGGACAATATAATGGAAGGAAACATTCCACGTGGGAAAAATTTATATATAAAAACAAAGATGAGGTGACTTACCGAACAAAAGCGCTGGCAGGTCGATAGACACACAAACAAACACAAACATACACACAAAATTCAAGCTTTCGCAACAAACTGTTGCCTCATCAGGAAAGAGGGAAGGAGAGGGGAAGACGAAAGGAAGTGGGTTTTAAGGGAGAGGGTAAGGAGTCATTCCAATCCCGGGAGCGGAAAGACTTACCTTAGGGGGAAAAAAGGACAGGTATACACTAGTACACACGCACATATCCATCCACACATACAGACACAAGCAGACATCAATGTCTGCTTGTGTCTGTATGTGTGGATGGATATGTGCGTGTGTACGAGTGTATACCTGTCCTTTTTTCCCCCTAAGGTAAGTCTTTCCGCTCCCGGAATTGGAATGACTCCTTACCCTCTCCCTTAAAACCCACTTCCTTTCGTCTTCCCCTCTCCTTCCCTCTTTCCTGATGAGGCAACAGTTTGTTGCGAAAGCTTGAATTTTGTGTGTATGTTTGTGTTTGTTTGTGTGTCTATCGACCTGCCAGCGCTTTTGTTCGGTAAGTCACCTCATCTTTGTTTTTATATCTACATTATGGACAGGTAGACAATTTAAGAAAATTCTTTCTAGAACGAGCAGAAACTATCAAAATACACAAGGCAATCACTCATATAAATACATCGGCTACACCACTGCAATTTCATAACCACTTCTACAACCCTTTAGATCACATAACATCAACAGATACGAAGAAAGTAAACTGGAAAAAGAAAACACTACATGGCAAGCTCCCATATCATCTAACACAGCCACACATCGATCAAGACGCATCCAACAGATGGCTAAGAAAAGGCAATATATACAGTGAAACAGAAGGATTCATGATTGCAATACAGGATCAAACAATAAACACCAGATATTACAGCAAGCATATTATTAAAGATCCCAATACCAAAACAGATAAATGCAGACTTCGCAAACAACAAATAGAAACATTAGATCACACCACAAGCGGGTGTACAACACTAGCAAATACAGAATACCCCAGAAGACATGACAATGTAGCAAAAATAATACATCAACAGCTTGCCTTACAACATAAACTTATAAAACAAGACGTTCCCACATACAAGTATGCACCACAAAATGTACTGGAGAATGATGAATACAAATTATACTGGAACAGAACCATTATAACAGATAAAACAACACCACATAACAAACCTGACATCATACCCACCAATAAAAAGAAGAAATTAACACAACTAATCGAAATATCCATACCCAATACAACAAATATACAAAAGAAAACAGGAGAAAAAATTGAAAAATACATCCAACTGGCTGAGGAAGTCAAGGACATGTGGCATCAGGATAAAGTTGACATTATACCAATTATACTATCAACTACAGGAGTCATACCACACAATATCCACCAGTACATCAATGCAATACAGCTACATCCAAACTTATATATACAACTACAGAAATCTGTAATTATTGATACATGTTCAATTACCTGAAAGTTCCTAAATGCAATATAACATATACCGTACAGTTAAAAGGAAGTCACGCTTGATCAAGGTCCATGTCACTTTCCATTTTTGACCAGACATAACGTCTGAGAAAAGATAGAAATAATAATAATAATGGTTTATTTGTCCATAATAACGTTTACAGTCGTAGACATAGTCAGTCAGTACATACATGAACAATAATAATAGTTTAGTAGTAGAAATAAAGTACATACAACATTAAAAATCCTTGATGGAGTAAAAACATTTAGCAATTAACAGCTGCTTTAATTTTATTTTAAATATGTTCCTTTTAACATTTTTATGGTATTTGGCAGTCTGTTGTAAAAAAATCTTCCAGCAGAAAATGGATTATGAGCAGTTGCTTTTTTATTTCTGAATTTTATGTGGTAATCCTCTTTCTTCCTTGTATTATAACTATGCATATCACTATTTATTATACTGTGCTCCATATTTTCTTTTACAAACAGCATAGTCCTTAGAACATATAATGAATACACTGTTAGTATATTATGCTTAACTAAGTTTCTCTACAGGATTGATGTTTACTAATATTCGCTGTTATCCTAATTGCTCTATTCTGGGCTTAAAAGCCCTATCCATGTATACCGTTGGTGCCCCGCCCCAAGTCTCAATACCGTATTGTAGGTGGGAGTGTATAATACCAAAATATATTTGTCTTAAGACTGGTGACGCTATTATGCTAGAAAGGTGTTTTAGTAGGTAGGTATTACACGAGATTTTTTTACACATGTAGCTGATGTGCTCCTTCCATGTAAGATGTTCATCAACTATAATACCCAGGAATTTATGTTTATCAATTGTTTCAATTGATAACTCTGGCTCAGTATCCACTTGTCTTGATTTGTAATTTAGCATAAACTCCATTAGAATTGTCTTTTCCTCATTTAATGCCAATTTATTTTTAGTCATATATTCTGTGATGAGGCTAGTGTTCTTCATATTATTTTGCACTGCTAGCTGTTTTGTAGGGCCCCAGATTATTAACGAGGTGTCGTCAGCATAATTCACAAGGTCTGCATTTTTTGGAATTATTATATCATTGATGTACACAATGAACAGAAAAGGCCCAATAATACTTCCCTGAGGGACTCCACAGTTAAGAATTTTATAAGATGATTTTACTGTTTGTATAAGTCCCCCGGTTGTATGATACAACTTAACACATTGTCTCCTGTCAGCAAGGTACAATCTTAACAAATCTAATGCCACTCGTCTGACCCCATAAGTTTCTAACTTATGTAGAAGAATGGAGTGATTTACAGTATCAAAAGCCTTAGATAGGTCTAGAAAGGTGCCAATAACTTTGTTTCCATCATCAAGTTTATTCAATACTGCTTGAATAAATGTGGCTATGGCTTTTATTGTAGACTTGCCCTTCCTGAAACTGTGTTGAGAACTTTTTAATATATTGTACTTAGAGAAAAATGATTCCATTTGATCAAGAAATAGCCTTTCCAACAACTTACTAAGTTCTGATGTCAATTAAATAGGCCTATAATTTTGTACATCAGTAGTTTTTCCCTTTTTATGCACTGGTCTTATTTCAGTGACTTTTAACAAGTCAAGAAATGACCCCTGTCTGAAAGAGCTGTTTATTAAATGTTGCATTGGCTTTATTAACTCATTACTGAAGTGAAGTGGCAGAAGGGATAAGACTTCTGGCCAGACCAGCACAGGTTTATCACCACAAAATCAGATATGGGTAATGCAAGAGTAGGCCTCATAATGAAAAAGAAAATATGAGTGTGAGTAAACTACTATGAACAACATAGTCATTGTGTTACCATGGCCAAGATATATGAAGCAAAGACCACCAAAGTACAGATTTATATGCCAACTGGCTCCACAGATGATGAAGAGATTGAAAGAATGTGTGATGATGAGATAAACAAAATTATTGGATAGCTAAGGGAGATAAAAATTTGATTGTGATGAGTGACTAGAATTCATTAGTAAGAAAAGGAAAAGAGGAAAATTGTAGAAGAACATGGACTGGAAGAAAGGAATGAAAGAGGAAATTGCTGGAATATCACAATTATATAATATTTTTTATCACCTTTATCACAAGTGAATGAACAGTTATTTGATTATACTTATACATTGATGAAGTGAATACCTATTAACCAGAGATAATATTTACATACAGTGACATTTTATGCACTTTGAAATCTATTATGCTATGCTAAATTCGGTTGTTGTTGTTTAAGGTGGAGAGATTCTGATTTATTGTCTATGAGAAACAATCTGTATTGGTATCACAGATGTATTGTTAATGTCCTATAATTGAATCATTAAATTACAATAAACATCCACCACCAACTGTAATGATGAAGACTTTGATCATATTGATGAGTACTTATTATTATTAAAAGTACACTAAGCTTTCAGAGATACCCTGCATTGTATTGGTGTGAGGTGGACGCTGGCAGTGACGAACCTGCAGTCACACTGCCAAAATAATCTCACACATCACCACAAAATCGCCCAACTTGACACTGTGGTGCACTTGGCTTGATCGTAGCTGCACCAGCAAATATTTCTGTGAAACTTAACCATAACAAGATCTTTCAGACATAGAAGTAATTCTCCTATTCACCGCAATGGCAACATTAGGCACTTAAACACAATTTTTACAACACACTTAAGAATAGGGACGGGGGATAACAAACCACCAGGTAAATTTTACAAGGAGCATAATTTAATCATCATTGTAATAATTGTAAAAGAATGTTGTATATGTGGAAAATACTTAGGGTCACTGTAAGGTTTAAGATTGACTATATAATGATACGACACGAGTTTTGAAACCCCTTTTTGCACTGTAAAATATTTTCAGGGAAAAATGTGGACTTCATGCATAATTTATTGGTTATCAACTGCAGATTGAAATTGTTAGGAAATTAGAGAGGTGGGACCTGGATAAATTGAAGGAACCAGAGATTGTTGAGAGTTTCAGAAGTAGTATTAGGCAATGTTGGAGTGAACAGAGGAAAGGAAAACAATAGAAGGTAAATGGTTAGCTTTGAGAGATGAAATAGGGAAGGTAGCAGTGGATCACATAGGTAGAAACACAAGGCCTTCTAGAAAACTCTGGAAAGCACAAAAGGTACTGAATTTCATTGAAGATAGGAGAAAATAAAAAATGCTGCATGTAGCAGGCTAAATAGAACACAAACTTTAAAAAATGAGACAGAAAATGCAAAATGGCAAAGCAAGAAAAGCTAGAAGACAAATACAAAACTGTAGGAGCCTGTATCATGAGGCAAAAGATAGGTTCCACATATACAAAAAATTAAAGAAATCTTTGGAGAAAAGAGAAGCAGCTGTATGGATATCAGGAGCTCAGATAGGAAGGCAGGACCACTCAAGAAAGGGTAAGTTCGAAGGGGGAAGAAATATATATATATGGAGTCTGTATAAGGGAAACAAGCTTCAGCAATATGTTATAAAAATTGGAGAGGTAGTAGCTGTAGATTAGATGGTAGATATGAAACTGCGAGAAGAATTTGCATACACTGAGAGACCTAAGTGGAAATGAGCCCCAGGAATAGATAACATACCCTCAGAATTACTGAGATCTTTGGGAGAGCCAACCATGACAAAATTATTCCACTAGCTGTACAACATATATAAGACTGGCAAGAAAGCAGTGCTGACAAGTGCGAATACTTCTGAACCATCACTTTAATAAGTCATGGTTGCTTGAGGAAGGTCAGTTTGGGTCTCAGAAAGTTGCAGGAAAATGCAAGGCAGTACTTGACCCTATGACCTATCCTAGAAGGCAGGTTGAAGAGAGGCAAATCCGCATTTATAATATCTTTTGATTTAGCGAAAGCTTTTGACAGTGCTCACTGGACTACATACTGTGAAATTTTGCAGGTAGTAGGGTAAAGTACATTTATATCTTTACCTACATGACTGTGTTGCAACTCACATTCAAGTGCTTAGCAGGACATTTACTGAATCACCTTCAGATCATTTCTCTGCAGTTCCACCCTGAACAGTGCATACGAAAAGGGAATACTTAAATCTTTCATTGCAAGTTCTGATTTCTAATATTTTATTACAGTGATAATTATTCTTTATGTAAGCTGACATCAACAAAATATTTTTACATTCAGAGGAGAAAGTTTATGATTGAAATTCCATGAAGAGTTCTCACTGCAATGGAAGATGCCTTGGTTTTAATGATTGCAACTGCAATTTGCATATCATATTTAAGATACTCTCTTCTCTACTTTGCAATAATACAAAATGGGCTGCCATTCTCTGAACTTTTTAATGTCCTCTGTCAGTTTTCTGTCTGGTAAGGATCCCATACCACACAGAGTGCTGCAGAAGAGGACATACAAGCATAGTGAAGGCAGTCTCTTTAGAAGATCTGTTGCATCTTTTAAGTGTTCTACCAATAAAATGCAAGCTTTGGTTTGCCTTCCCCACAACATTTCATTGTGATCATTCCAGTTTCACTTGTTCATTTATGTGATTTATCGTGTAACTCTAGTTTAACAGATTCCGTTTATTACTCACCTGGATGACCTCACACTTTTCATTATTTGGAGTCAATTTCTACTTCCCACACCCTACAGGTATCTTGTGTAAATTATTTTGCAGTTAGTTTTGATCTTCTGATGATTTTACTCATGGTAAACATCATCTGTAAACAATCTAAGAGAGCTGCTCAGATTGTTTCCAAAATTAATTGTATAGGTTAGGGTCTATACAGCAGAGTGTCTATAACTCCTTCTTGGGTAACACTTCAGTTTTATTCGATGCGATGACTTTCTGTTAATTACTGTCAACTAGAAGAAAGAAAGATTAGGATTAATGTCTTGTTGATAATGAATCCATTAGAGATAAAGCACAAGCCCAGATTATTTGTTAAGGATGTGGAAGGAAATTGGCTGTGCCCTTTGAAAGGAACCATCCTATTGCAAATTGTGACATTTCTGATAGGAAATCACAAATCTAGTTGCACAGCTATATCAATCATAGGCACGAGTTTGATTAAAAGCTGCTGGTGAGAAATGGTGTCTAACAACTTAAGGAAATCTAGAAAAATGAAATCACTTGAAGATCTCTTGTCGATAACACTCATTACTTTATGTAAATGAAGAGATAGCTGTATTTCACAAGAATGATGTTTTCCAGTTCCTTGCTGATTGTGTGTCAATAGATTGTTTTCTTCGATGTAATTCATAATGTTCTGTAATTCATAATGTTCGAATACAAGGAGCAGAAAATTATTTACAACTTGTTCTGAAACCAGACTGTTGTTATATTTGTCAAAAAAACATGAAATCATGGCAATATTTGAGAAGGGAGTGAGACATGGTTGTAGTCTGTCCCCAGTGTTATTCAGTCTGTACTTTGAGCAAACAGTAAATGAAACCAAGGAAAAATTCGGAGAGTTAATTAAAGTTAAGGTAGGAGAAATAAAAATATAAACCCTTTCCAACCCAATTTTTCTACTCGGTGCATTCTCCCTAACTCTTACTTATTTTACGCGGATAAGGATGTGATGGATTACAGGTTATTATGCTTCTGTCTAGAAAACATTAATCCAGTTTGAGGTCAGGGGAACATCTTTATTTTCCTTTACACTGGTTTTTAAAACTACATATGATATTTTTGTTTGTGGTTGTTTATAATTTTTTCTGTATTTTACTTCTTAAAACATTCTTCAGAGTGGAGACCAGGCTTCCTATTGCATGTTTCACAACAGAAGATTGTTTCTCTGCTTCCTTCTTTTGCCTTGCGTGTGCTGCAAACCATGCTATCCTTGCTTGATTTTCTTTTTTATTTTGCATTATAAAGTGCACCTTCTCATTTAGTTTCCCTTGGTGTCAGACAACGATGGTCTTGCTCTCTTCTTTGAATTTGAATTTCATGCCTAGCTGACTAGTCCTCCTGTGTTTGTCTTCCCATAATATCGAATGTGAGAAAAAACATGACCATTTTCTGAATCATGCAGATAGAAAAGTTGTAAACCCTACTTCATAGGATTTCTTTAAATCCTGTAATGCTCTTGTCCATAGCCCATTTCTTTTTGGTACCTTTCATGAAGTTCTTTGCATTTGCTGTGGATATACTCACTAATGTACTTCACCTTGCTCCCTCATGTGTATTGGCACACTGAGCTGTAACAGGTGGAACTAAATGCAGCATCCAAAATATCTGAAAAATGTGGAGATGAGTAAAAACATCCTTGAAAAATGGAATTTGTTCTTGCCAGTCTTCTGTAAAATAATCAACTAATTCTGCTCTCAAATTCAAGTCCATGTTCAATATTATACCCAGAAAAACCTTCCATTCTTCTAATGAAACATCCCTCAATGAGTGCCACATAGACCATTTTGTAAATTGAGTGACTTTCTGTATCTTTTCTTCACCATACATATTTTTAGCATTCACAAAGTCTCTAATAAAATTCTCAGTGAATAAGAGTTGGAAATATTGGATTTTGGTCAAACACCATGAGTAATGGTGAAACCTGTTTGTATGACAGAAAAAGAAAACATCATGCAATCACCATCAGCATCCAAGTATACTTTCCAGGTATGTGCTACAGATTGTTTCTTTTCATCACTTTCCACTGCACCAGTAGATTTTGATTCACTATCCCACAGAACACTGCACACATTGGATGTTTCTTCCCAGTCACTTTCAGTACTAAATCCTTTGTCTTTAGCATCTTCAGAAAGCCACCTGGCAATATCATCACCACTGTCATATTTTCTACCGGAGATTATCCTACTAGAGATGTGAAAATGTAACACGATTTGAGTCACCAGATCTTCCTACTAAGTGCTGCCAAGCACCTAGCAAAATTCGAGCGTTGTGTCTAGACAGAAAGCACCGTAATGGAAATGTGTTAGACATTGGAGCTATAGTGGAAAATCCCAACAGTGGATTGGAAAGATTAAGGTTTGCAGCTGATGTTGTTATTCTGTCAGAGACATCAAAGGTCTTGGAAGAACAGTTGAATAGAATGGATAGTTTCTTGAAAGAGATTATAATGTGAACATTGATAAAAGTAAAACAAGGGTAATGGAATGTAGCTGAATTAAATATATGTTGAGGGAATTTGAGTTGCAATGAGACACTAAATGTAGTAGATGAGTATTGCTGTTTGAGCAGCAAAATAACATGATGGCCGAAGTAGAGAGGATGTAAAATGCAGTTCCTATGACAAGAAAATCATATCTGAAAAAGGGAAATTTGTAAATATTGAATACAATTTTTGGTGTTATGAAGTATTTTCTGAAGGTAATATGAATGAAGTGTAGCCTTGTATGAAAATGAAATGTGGAGGATAAACAGTTCAAACAAGAAGAGAATAGGAGTTTTCAAATGTGGTGCTATTGAAGGCTGCTGATATTAGATGGGTAGATTGAATAACAGGACAAGGTACTGAACTGAATTGGAGAAAATAGAAATTTTGTGCAAAACTTGACTAAAAGAAGGGGTTAATTGATAGGACATGTCCTAGGGCATCAAGGAACTGGCAGTTTGGTAAAGAAATGTGTGGTGAATTCCTATGGGACCAAACTGCTGAGGTCATCAGTCCCTAGGCTTACACAGTACTTAATCTAACTTACACTAAGGACAATACACACACTCAAGCCCAAGGGTGGACTCAAACCTCTGACGGGGGGAGCTGTGTGGACCATGACAAGGCACCTCAGACCGCGCAGCTAACCTGTGTGACTATAGATTGTGGTAGTGGAACAGAGATGAAGAGGCTTATATGAGCAAGACTAGCATGGAGAGCTGTGTCAAATCAGTCTTCGGACTGAAAACCACAACAACAACAGTGGTAAAATTTCAGATTGAGAGTTACTAGAAGCTGCACTAACATGATATTCTGCATTCAGTATGAGATAATATCACTTATCAAGCTTAGTAGCGCTATATTTGCTCAAAAATGCTTGCTAA
The DNA here is from genome assembly GCF_023864345.2 of Schistocerca serialis cubense. Taxonomy (NCBI): domain Eukaryota; kingdom Metazoa; phylum Arthropoda; class Insecta; order Orthoptera; family Acrididae; genus Schistocerca; species Schistocerca serialis. Next base: position 308,957,316 of record NC_064638.1, read on the forward strand.
AAGTCCTGTGGGAATTTAAATCTGTGACAATTGGAAATGACTGTAGCCAGTAGTTCATTCCATGGGCAGTGTTAACAGGCGAAATTAAGAGTGACCACTCGTAAAAAGTATATTGCAGTATATTCCACTAAATTGAGTATTCTCTATTACATTAGGGGTTATATGGTTGATATTGTCTGCTGTAAGATCAGTTAAAATTTTATGCTGTTTGTCCTTAAATTTCAAGGTGATTGTTTGGTCAAATAGCACTAAGTTTTCTCACACAGATGAGTAGTAACATTTAAACAGAGTGTCATTCCATCATACTTTTCTTAATGTTTCCATTTACTTTGTTATTCAGGTTGATCAGGTTGCTGATGTCTGCATGCAGAAAATGTGACCCTGATACGTTGCTGTCAGCAATCTATGATGCAGAACTAGAAGAAGGAGACCAACGTTCTTCAAAGCCTGCACTTCAAAATATGTTGGATGTAGTTCTTGAACTTGGTTTCTCAAACAGTGTTATCATGTCACAGCTTTGGAGGAAATGTAGAAGATCAGGTATGTACTTTTAAAGCAATGGAAAGCAATTACTAGTTTTATGTGTTGCTATGATGAATGAAATACAACTGTTGGTTAAAATTGTAATTAATGTACACTAATGTTGACAGCCTGCTAGTTCAGTTAGATCTTTTAGGTACCTCCACAAAATTATATTCAACTGTTTTTACTTCTCTGTTCAGGTCAAATTACAAAGACCTATTGTGAATTGTGGTTTATTAGTCTCTGTAAGATACATAACCTAAATCATTTGATTCAGGTATGGAAGACACACCAAAATCATGGTAAAATTTCACCATACACATAGAACACCTGATGTTAGTAAACAGAAATTCTTCAACTGAACAGTAGCATTTCTCCCACAGAATCTGCTGTAGTTTTATTTTTAGAATCTCCGACTTCTTATTAAAAATGTTTTTGCCCATTGACTTGGTATATATTGTCGTTCCCAATACTGTGGAGCCCATGCATATGATTTCAGTTTGTTTGTGGGCAGCATAAAATTCATTTTATTTCTTGTGTTGTATGCTTGGTTAAGATGATTGTCTTCAGATGATTTTTGTCTGCTGTGTAGGTGGATTATAACTTCATCATTGTGTATGGAGACAACAGTTAGGATTTGCAATTCGCAGAATAATACACGACAAGATTCTGTTTGCTGTGCAGTACACATTTATCTCATAATTTTCATCTACAGTTTTTGTGTTCAAGAACTATTTGAACATATCCAGAAAATGATACCATATCTAATGACAGATTCAAAATAACTATGATATGCTATTTTTGATGCACTCATGTCAGTAGGATTTGCTAGTATTTGCCCTGCAAATGCAAAACTGCTTACTTTGCTTAATAGGAAATCTATACATGCACTCCAGCTTAACTTTTTGTCCATATTTAGTCCTAGGAATTTTATCGTATCAAATGCTTCCATAATTTGATTGTTGCATTGTATTTTGAATTTCACACATTTTGAATGTTTGGTTTTGAAATGTACCATGTGGATTTTTGCAATGCTGAGTTTCAATCCATTTAACTGGAACCATTTATGTAGGGTATCCAGTTTGCTCACAATGGAACTTGGAATTTTTCTGATCATCATCTTCAATTAAAACAGAAGTATCATCTGCAGACAGAATTTATGGGGAATTTGTATTTACGGGTAAATCATTTACATAGAATAGGGACAGTATTGGCCCCAAAATGGATCCTTGAGGCACAAATTGATACTGTATTCCATTTTGTGCAAGTATGATGTATGACATTTCAGAGCACTACCCTTAATGCCGTATGTATCTAATTTGTAGGTAAGTAAGGCATGATTCAGGGAATCAGATGCTTTTGTAAGATCACAGAAGATGCTTATGATCTTACTCCTTTGATCTAATTCTTTGCATATCTTTTCAATAAAGTTATTTTCTGCATCCAGAGTGTTTCTTCCTCGTTGTAATCCAAACTTTTTACTTATAATAATAGGGTCATTCCACGTCAATTCAACCGATTTGAGAAAATGTTCCAGCTGATAGTCTGAGATTTGGCTGAAATTTAGCACACCAATGCTACCAAGTGTGGAACACTCATGTACAAAATTTTAAGTTCCTCTGACAATTAGTTCCAGAATTATGGCTTGTGAAAGAAGGTTGCGTTACCCAGTAATTGCAACCCACATCTGGAAATATATCTTCAGACCCAACTTCAGGTCTTAATAACTTTGGAACTATTCCGCACAGTCCAGTTGATTTTTACAACCCAGTAACATCCACTTAGAGAACACACTCTATGAATCAAAACACCAACAACATATTTCTGAGGGAAAATAAAAAATTCCAAAATGTGATTCAAAAAATGTATTACGTTAAAAGGTACATATTGTAGGTGCCCTCTATACCAAATATAATTCACTCAAAAAGGGTATAAATTTTTTTTGTGGTAAGCTTAATGTGGCCTAAACACACGCATAACTCATCTTGCCCATATCAGTCACACAAACAGAGTTGCATGCACACAAAAATACAAAAATTTGAAAAATTATCTGAAAAACATGGATTTTCTAAGTGTGGTAGCACAAAAGGGACAAGTGATATCCAAGCCAAATTTCAGACACTGCATAAGTAGACTATAATATAATATGTGGCAAAATTTCAACTTACTATTGCAAGGCATTTGTGTACAATAAAAGTATTAGGTCACGTTTCTTTTAACACGATTTAGCAAGAAATAGTGATGATGCATACAGCTTGTTTCAGATAAAGTTGCAGCAATTGTTGGGAACCATTAGGTAACAGAAAGTTAAACAATGGTAGTTTTCACAGACAGAATGAGTCATTGGTAGACAGGAACAACAAAGGAAAGAAGCAACAATTACAGGTTACTCATGTTATTAAGATTCTAGTTCAGACTGGTCAGTACTGTTGTGGAAAGTCAGTATGGAGGCAGAAGAGTGTACTAGTGGTGCTTTTGTTCCAAGTTGCAGTATTGGTAGAGCACAAACATCTTAATGTCATAAAACAACACATGGAACAAAATGTGGGATTCGCTTTGTACTGTATGATCTGGATGAATCGGACCAAGATTTGTTGGTATGGAGATTCGGGATACACACTGTGGGCACAACAAGTACAGTTCCAGGATACTTTAGTGTTTGTTATCATCATGTGAAAGTATTTCTGGATAAGTATTCTTTCCTACAAAGAAGTTGTTTTGATCCATTTCAGATTCATAAGAAGACAGTGAAGGCTAGCCTCAGAGAAATTGATATAAAATCATTATTGAAATCACTTTCAGTGCATGGGACTTAACATGAAACCAGGACAAAAGTTGTGTTCCAGGTGTGTTACACTGCTAAAAAATGAAGAATATTCCGATAATTTACATGACAGTGACGACGAGTATCAGCTCCCTACAACCACAGTGGATGAGCAGTTAAATACTTCAGTGACTGCTCTTGGTTTGTCTCCCATGAAGACACACAAAGCTGGGAAAAAGAGACAGGCCCAGTCATGGAAGAAGAAAACTACAAGAAACTCAAATGGAATTAAAACTTAAAATATCTGACACACTAATGGTGGAAGAGTAAGAACTATCTGCTCCAAAGGAACAGGAAATCATGCCAGAAACACTCTGATTTGGACAAAATTGTGCATGATTTGAAAGAAAAATGTGCCATATCCACATGTCAGAAAAAAGTAGCTATTCTTACCCTTACACCTTCCAACTGGTCTATTGACTACACTGCAAAGGAATTCAATGATTCTACATATATGGTAACACAAACTAGGAAAATAAAAGCAACCCAAGGAGTGCTTCCACTACTTCAGCAGGCTCAGGGTAAGCAATTGAGTTCAGAAATAAAGGTGCTAGTGTCGGAGTTTTATGAAAATAACGACTACACCCAAATAATGCCTGGAAAAAAAGACTATGTAACGGTGAAAATGGGAAATGTATGTGTACAGATGCAAAAAAGACTGTTGCTATGCAACATATCAGAACTATATGTAGAATTCAAGGAAAAGTATCCCAATGCCAAAATAGGTTTATCATCTTTTTTCAGTCTTCTGCCAAAATGGGTTGTGCCTGTAAGTGCAAGGGACACACACACAATGTTTGTGTATGTGAGACCCATCAAAATGCTAAGCTGATGTTTGCTGCTATAAAGGATTCTGGTCTGGATTACAAAGGTGCAATGAAGCTGCTAGTGTGTGACGTCAGTTCCTACCAGTACATGATACACAGGTGTGGAAAGTGTCCTGGTAAGGCAGAACACATGAATAACAAACTGTATGGTGAACTCCTTATGGATGAGGATGAACTTGTTTCTTTTAAACAATGGACACACATGGATTGCACAACTCTTGAAACAAAGCAAAGTACAGTGGAAGATTTTGTTGAAATGTGTTGTCAAAAAATGAACAAACTGACCACACACAGCTTCCCAGCAACAGCACAATCGGCTTATCTCCAGTTTTGTAAGGATAATTTGAAACAAGATGAAATTATAGTAATACTAGACTTTTCTGGAAATTATGCATGTGTAGTTCAAGATGCCATCCAAGGATATCATTGGGACAACAGTCAAGCAACTCTCCAGCCATTTGCAATTTACTATAGAGGTGAATCAGGTGATGTGTCTGTCATGAACCTGTGCGTTTTTAGTGACTGTTTAATTCATGATGCCATTGCAGTTCATGCCCACATTCACACTGTCATGGCATATGTGAAAAACAAGCTGCCTCACATACATTTTGCGAAATACTTCAGTGATGGGGCAGCTAGTCAGTACAAAAACTGTAAAAATCTCAAAAATTTATGCATGCATTACCATGATTTTCAGATTCATGCAGAATGGAATTTTTTCACAACAAGTCATGGTAAAAATGTATGCTACCATTAAGCGCATGGCATCACGAGCTAGTCTGCAGCACCCTACAGAAGGTCACACTCTAACACCTTTTCAGTTATTTACCTGGGTACAGGAAAATATCTCTGGCATACAATCATTCTATGTTTTGAAAGATGAGGTGAAATCAGTCAAAGAGTTGCTAAAAAGCAGACTAGAACACGTTAAAACTGTTGCAGGCACAAGGAGTCATCATCACCTCTCTCCAGCAGACTCTGACAATGTGCAGATGAGTAGACTGTCCGGTTATAACTAAAGGTTCATGCACAACATGTGTCTTCACAGTGTGTCTGACTCAGGATTCAGTAGCAAAAGCAGCAACATACAACCAGGTTGTATGTTATTGCTGTTTATGATGACAAATGGTACTTAGGATGAAGGTGATGTATTTGTGAACTTCATGGCACCAGCAGGATCATCAAGATCATTTCATTGACCACATTTGGCAGACAGGTGTTGGATTCCTTTTGAACATATTCTTTTGACAGTTCCAGTTCCTACCACAGTGTCAGGAAGACAGTACACATTTGGCAGACAGGTGTTGGATTCCTTTTGAACATATTCTTATGACAGTTCCAGTTCCTACCACAGTGTCAGGGAGACAGGGGCAATAAAAATTAGATTTTTAATATTTTGCATAATTATTGACAAAGTTTGAAAACTTAAAATTCAGTCATAACCTATTCATCAGGACATATAATACTGTGTTAAAAGTTTAATGTAAATGGATAGATAAAAAAATCTACTCACCAAGTGGTGGCAGGAGGACATACACACAAAAGGTTTAACTTTCACAAGCTTCTGGTGGAGCCAGTGGCTCCTCCTCCTGGCAGAACAGTGGAAGGCATGCCAATACAACTCACACAGCATGTGTTCTCCCCTCTAAGGACTAAAAATATGTCAATTTCTTTCTTCAATATTTCTTCCAGTTCAGATTTTTCAGGTCTGATTTCAGGAGGCAACTTACAGTCTTTACAAAATTTTATTTTTCGTATAATTGGCATGTATGTTTAGTCGTTTTCATCAGTTTACATCTATTTGTACTTATGAAGAATCTGAGTAATTTGAATTCTAATTATTGGCTGCCTATTCATAGCTAAGATTATCAGATATATAGTTAATTCTATGCTCTGCAGATCATTTTTGCATTATATATGCATGACACTTTGACAGAGCACTTTGAGTTTGACAGAGCACTGAAAGACCTGAGTCAAAACAAGGCCCCGGGAGTAGACAACATTCCATTAGAACTACTGATGGCCTTGGGAGAACCAGTCATGACAAAACTCTACCATCTGGTGAGCAAGATGTATGAGACAGGCGAAATACCCACAGACTTCAAGAAGAATATAATAATTCCAATCCCAAAGAAAGCAGGTGTTGACAGATGTGAAAATTACCAAACTATCAGTTTAATAAGTCACAGCTACAAAATACTAATGCGAATTCTTTAAAGACAAATGGAAAAACTGGTAGAAGCGGACCTCGGGGAAGGTCAGTTGGGATTCCGTAGAAATGTTGGAACACGTGAGGCAATACTAACCTTACGACTTATCTTAGAAGAAAGATTAAGAAAAGGCAAACCAACATATCTAGCATTTGTAGACTTAGAGAAAGCTTTTGACAACGTTAACTGGAATACTCTCTTTCAAATTCTGAAGGTGGCAGGGGTAAAATACAGGGAGCGATAAAATACAGGGAGCGAAAGGCTATTTACAATTTGTACAGAGGCCAGATGGCAGTTATAAGAGTCGAGGGGCATGAAAGGGAAGCAGTGGTTGGGAAGGGAGTGAGACAGGGTTGTAGCCTATCCCCGATGTTATTCAATCTGTATATTGAGCAAGCAGTAAAAGAAACAAAAGAAAAATTCGGAGTAGGTATTAAAATTCATGGAGAAGAATTAAAAACTTTGAGGTTCGCCGATGACATTGTAATTCTGTCAGAGACAGCAAAGGACTTGGAAGAGCAGTTGAACGGAATGGACAGTGTCTTGAAAGGAGGATATAAGATGAACATCAACAAAAGCAAAACGAGGATAATGGAATGTAGTCAAATTAAATCGGGTGATGCTGAGGGGATTAGATTAGGAAATGAGACACTTAAAGTAGTAAAGGAGTTTTGCTATTTAGGGAGTAAAATAACTGATGATGGTCGAAGTAGAGAGGATATAAAATGTAGACTGGCAATGGCAAGGAAATCGTTTCTGAAGAAGAGAAATTTGTTAACATCGAGTATAGATTTAAGTGTCAGGAAGTCATTTCTGAAAGTATTTGTATGGAGTGTAGCCATGTATGGAAGTGAAACATGGACGATAACCAGTTTGGACAAGAAGAGAATAGAAGCTTTCGAAATGTGGTGCTACAGAAGAATGCTGAAGATAAGGTGGGTAGATCACGTAACTAATGAGGAGGTATTAAATAGGATTGGGGAGAAGAGAAGTTTGTGCCACAACCTGACTAGAAGAAGGGATCGGTTGGTAGGACTTGTTCTGAGGCATCAAGGGATCACAAATTTAGCATTGGAGGGCAGCGTGGAGGGTAAAAATCGTAGAGGGAGACCAAGAGATGAATACACTAAGCAGATTCAGAAGGATGTAGGTTGCAGTAGGTACTGGGAGATGATGAAGCTTGCACAGGATAGAGTAGCATGGAGAGCTGCATCAAACCAGTCTCAGGACTGAAGACCACAACAACAACAACATGCATGACACAGATAGGAGCACAGAATTCAAGATTAAAAATCACTTACCCAGTGGTGTGAAGAATTCAATTGTTACATACATAAAATAGGATGTATATATGTATGTACGTCCAGTAGGGTGTCCCAAGATATAGTGGGTATTTTTTATTTTTTCATGAAATCGAAAATGCATACCCTCTATTTTTTTTCTATTTGACCTTAATAACTCACATACTAAATATTATTACAATTAAATTATTATAACACGTGCTGAGTTGACACTAAACATGAGATTTGAAAACTTTTACTATGTGGGAATGGAGGGATTCTGGAACTTAATGACTGTTTGGTAAATAAAACACAAAATTGCCCAAACCGTGTTTATTCAGTATTTAACATGTAAAAACATTAGTCTCTGAATTTTTGTTTCAAAGTTTGTTTTCTGCAGTCAGGATAAATCTTTCGGTGTTCTTGTACACAACGTAACCAAGGTTAAACTGTGAAAGTCTTGCATCAACTTGACAGCTCTTTCAGCTGTATCATTCACTGCTCTCTGTGCTGAAACCTTCTTTCTGGTTTCTTGAAAGGAAGCATTGTTTGACCACATAGCAGGACAATAATGGAGAAAATTGTCATCAATTTTAAGGTGATGGAACAATGACTTGCTTCTGACTTAAATGAAGTCATAGATGTTTTCCTCTGTAATTAAGAGAGAGCAAACCAGTTAACAAAATTGTGATGTAAACAGAAAACTAAAGAAACAATGTCTTTATTCATTTATATAACTCACCATACAATGGACCGCAAAGTTGTTCCTTCAAAGGGATGTAATGGTTAGCATGAGCTGATAAATTATCTTTGGTTAAATTTTCAACCATTTTTACTTTTGTTTCTAGATCCATATCATCATCAAACAGTGACAAGACAGAAACTTCATCAGTCTAATACCATTAATGCTGGCTTATCTTCTGTAGAGCTGCTTTTGAGATGTCTTTTTTCGTATGCCTTCATTGACTTCAAAAAGCACAAATTTTGGTAGGATGCTTTTAGTGCCAAAATACAGTGGAGCCATGGCTTGACGTAGGATGTCACGATGAACTGGCAAACGTCAAATAGCACTACCTTCTCCTTGCTCAAAATTTTTAACTGAGCACAAATTAATGATACTTTTAGGGAGTATATAGCTGTCGCCATCCATCGAGCTTGGTGTATTGCACCTGGAGGCCGTATTGTGAATTTTCTGTCTGTATCTCCACCTAAAAATTTAACAGAAAGCTCTATCAACTCTTGGTAATCATCTCTGATTATTTCTTTTGTCAGTTCAGTGTGGTAAAACTCAAGCAGACTGTCAATTTCTGAAACAGTCAGGTGCATTGCGACCTTTTCTTTGTAGCACTAAATTGCTACAGGCAAATGCCAGGGTGGTTCCTTTGAAAGGGCACGGCTGACTTCCTTCCCTGACCCATTGAGACTGATGACCTCGCTGCCTCGCTGTCTGATCTCCTCCCCAAAACAACCCAACCCAATCCACAGCAATAAGTTGCTCTTTATTTCTATATGAAACAACTATCAGAGGACGTTCTTCTTTTGATTCCCGATCATGTGTAGCAGGCAACAGTTTGCCATCTCAATGAACAGTCACAACATCTGATACCTTGTCTTGAAAATTAACTTTTATAGCTTCTGCATGCTCTTTCCATTTCTCTGTTCAAATTCTTTGAATCGAGGACTGACTTATAGAAAATTCATCAGTACTATATCCAAGTGCCTCAATGGTAGCTTCAAGAATATATACTGAATCTCTCACACTCAACTGACAACTGTCTAGCGCTGCTACTAATTTTGGAGTAATGAAATTTTTCCCCATAGTTGTTTTACTGGTTACAGATTTTATGTTCTCAGTCACAGTTGGGAAATTTTCTTGCAAACGCATCTCATTTTCATTACAACCTGAAGATGAGTCATTTTGTAATGCTTCATAAGATGCTGTTGAAGGAGCTGACTTGGAAAAATATTTAGCACGTCAGTTTTCTTCCTCAATAGTTCTGATGTGCGATGCTTCCTCTTTATTAGCCGGTTTCTTGTCCACTCCAGCTAAGTGACCAGGCCGATTTGGCTCTCTCTGCCAATGTAAAAAGATTTTATCTTCATTTATTTTCATTAACCCAATAGCACTGTGCGTTGCCATATGGCAACGTTTGTAATACTTTTTGAAAATCGTTGATCCATGACATCAACGAAGCGAGAGTGTTGGCAGCACTGGACTCCATTCCACAAGACTGTAAAGATCACTACAATGCAACAGTTTTAACAATACATTTAAATTCTGCAGCGTAAGCAGTGTTGGAAGTCATCGTTTGCTGAATGATGACGAAAAATGTAGTATAAGTTCGAGTAAGTACGTTTTACACAGTAACTTACGATATATAATTTGGTTTTTTAGTTTGGTTGTGCTTTAAATACTCAAATATATATTCTTTGGAGGTTACTGCTTGCTGTGAAATAAATTACGTTCACTTAGGCCGTTTGAACGTCGATGTTGCCATATGGCAACGCTAGGCGCTAGTACTCAGTAAAAGGACGAATTTTCTCTTTTTTGTTTTAGAAGAGATTTCTTGCTTGCTGAGACGCTAGAGATTCTTTATAATGACGATATTGAAGGTGATGTGTTTGTTGAGCCCCCAGATCCAAATGTAGACACAGATGAAGATTAGGGAAATGAATAGAGAAGAATGATGGATTATTGTATGTGCGGTGGCTGGACAATTCAGTTGTCACAATGATCTCTTCTTCGTGTGGTGCACAAGAAGTTGGCCAAGTCAAGTGATTCTTGCAAGTAAAAAAGCGAAATATAATGATTCCCAGACCAAAACTGGTAGCCAAATATAATACATATATGGGAGGTACTGATCAGATGGATCAGAATCTAGCATGCTATCGCATTGCAATAAGAAGCAAGAAATGGTGCTGGTGTCTCTTTACATGGATGTTAGATGTCGCCATACAAAACAGTTGGATTTTGTATAATAAAGCAAGAAACCAAACTATTTCTCAGCTTTATTTCAAGAGAGAAGTAGCAACAGTGTACTTCCAAAGACACCAAGCTTTACCAAAAGGAGCCGGGAGACCATCTGCATCAAGGGCGTGTTCTGACAGCAGCATATCAGATTCAATTAGGTTTGATAAGACAGACCACCTCGTCCATCACACAGAAGGAAAGAAGAAGAAAAGGTGTGCACACAAGGACTGTAAATCTATTGAGAGAACAATGTGTTCAAAGTGTAATGTGGGATTGTGTATTGACTGTTTTATTCCATTGCATGTAAAATAATGCTGAGTTCAAGGTTTGATTTTTGATTATTAATTATACTGTTTTGTTGTTGTTATGGTCTTCAGTCCTGAGACTGGTTTGATGCAGCTCTCCATGCTACCCTATCCTGTGCAAGCTTCTTCATCTCCCAGTACTTACTGCAACCTACATCCTTCTGAATCTGCCTAGTGTATTCATATCTTGGTCTCCCTCTATGATTTTTACCCTCCATGCTGCCCTCCAATGCTAAATTTGTGATCCCTTGATGCCTCAGAACAAGTCCTACCAACCGATTCCTTCTTCTAGTCAAGTTGTGCCACAAACTCCTCTTCTCCCCAATCCTATTCAATACCTCCTCATTAGTTATGTGATCTACCCATCTAATCTTCAGCATTCTTCTGTAGCACCACATTTCGAAACCTTCTATTCTCTTCTTGTCGAAACTATTTATCGTCCATGTTTCACTTCCATACATGGCTACACTCCATACAAATACTTTCAGAAACGACTTCCTGACACTTAGATCTATACTCGACGTTAACAAATTTCTCTTCTTCAGAAACGCTTTCCTTGCCATTGCCAGTCTACATTTTATATCCTCTCTACTTCAACCATGATCAGTTATTTTGCTCCCCAAATAGCAAAACTCCTTTACTACTTTAAGTGTCTCATTTCCTAATCTAATTCCTTCAGCATCACCTGACTTAATTCGACTACATTCCATTATCCTCGTTTTGCTTTTGTTGATGTTCATCTTATAACCTCCTTTCAAGACACTGTCCATTCCGTTCAACTGCTCTTCCAAGTCCTTTGCTGTCTCTGACAGAATTACAATGTCATCGGCGAACCTCAAAGTTTTTATTTCTTCTCCATGGATTTTAATACCTACTCCAAATTTTTCTTTTGTTTCCTTTATTGCTTGCTCAATATACAGATTGGATAACATCGGGGAGAGGCTACAACCCTGTCTCATTCCCTTCCCAACCACTGCTTCCCTTTCATGCCCCTCGACTCTTATAACTGCTATCTGGTTTCTGTACAAATTGTAAATAGCCTTTCGCTCCCTGTATTTTACCCCTGCCACCTTTAGAATTTGAAAGAGAGTATTTCAGTCAACACTGTCAAAAGCTTTCTCTAAGTCTACAAATGCTGGAAACGTAGGTTTGTCTTTCCTTAATCTTTCTTCTAAGATAAGTTGTAAGGTCAGTATTGCCTCACGTGTTCCAATATTTCTACGGAATCCAAACTGATCTTCCCCGAGGTTGACTTCTACCAGTTTTTCCATTCGTGTGTAAAGAATTCGTGTTAGGATTTTGTAGCTGTGACTTATTAAACTGATAGTTTGGTAATTTTCACATCTGTCAACGCCTGCTTTCTTTGGAATTGGAATTATTATATTCTTCTTGAAGTCTGAGGGTATTTCGCATGTGTCATACATCTTGCTCACCAGATGGTAGAGTTTTGTCAAGACTGGCTCTCCCAAGGCCGTCAGTAGTTATAATGGAATGTTGTCTACTCCCGGGGCCTTGTTTCGACTCAGGTCTTTCAGTGCTCTGTCAAACTCTTCATGCAGTATCGTATCTCCCATTTCATCTTCATCTACATTCACTTCCATTTCCAGAATATTGTCCTCAAGTACATCGCCCTTGTATAGACCCTCTATATACTCCTTCCACCTTTCTGCTTTCCCTTCTTTGCTTAGAACTGGGTTTCTATCTGAGCTCTTGATATTCATGCAAGTGTTTCTCTTTTCTCCAAAGGTCTCTTTAATTTGCCTGTAGGCTGTATCTATCTTACCCCTAATGAGATAAGCCTCTACATCCTTACATTTGTCGTGTGTTATAAAGTATCAATTGTATGATGAAGACTGAATAATAAATTTGCACAAAAATTGTATATGTGATAAGAAATTTCAATAACCTACTTATTTTAGTTGAAGTTGTAATCCATATAAATTTAGGTAGTGAAAGCCCATAGCATTGCCATATGGCAACATCAAATATCTCGCTAATGGCGGTAATCACTTTCGTCAAAACAACTTTGTTGTGTAATTTATTCCTTTTACAGACATAATAACGCAATTTTTTAAAAAAAAAATGACGAAAAAATTAATTCCTGCACTAATGGGTTAACTGAAGCGCATCGGCATGTGCAATTTTGGAGAAATCATCCAACTTGTTGACAAACTCTTGTCGGTGCTGCTCAAATACCTTTTGGGTTTTTTGTGCATTTTTTTTGTAACTCCCTCCAAACTTGATATAGGTTCATTAATTTCTTCACACAATTAGGTACAGATTTGGTAGGCATATGCACCTTTTCCCAAAAGATCATACATTCCCAAATAGTGAGATTTGCACTTTCATTGACAGTTAAATTCATTTCCCAAATATTATAAAATAAAACTGCTAGAACTTGTCCATTAGATGGCAGTTTTGAATCTTTTATCTGATGTTTCACCACACATATTAAAAATATATCCATTTTAGAACTACTATGTAATCCCACTGACATTTTCACTTTCTGACAACAGTTTAGGCTAACAGTGTTAGAAACATACCGACATAAGGGCGCACGCCTTCGCCTTTCTTACCAAGTACAGCCAACCTGACATGTTTCAATGCAAGTCGGCACGGGTTGCCAACGTCCTAAGATACTGAAATTTTACATATAGTTGTTTTGGCATCGTACAGATAAATTAAGAGGGTATGCGTTCAAATAAAAACTACTACGAGTTTTTTGAGACACCCTAATGTCCACCATCTCCTCCTAATCTACTAGATTGCTTTTTACCAAATTTGGTACACATACTACTTGCTGTATAAGAATCATCACTGTGAGGATTAGAAACTCCTAGCTCCCTTAGGAATGGAGATGTCGACCAAAAAGTGTTTTCTACTCCTGATTTGTAGACTGCCTTGCACAACAGGCATGATGTGGGGATAGTATGGGCAGGGGCTACACATGCAGATGAGCATGGCTCATTAGATATGGGGGGAAGCAGGTTGGTAGTGAGAGGGGGGAGGAGGATAAGTGGACAGAGAAAGGAATGAGAAAGGTGGTGGACAGATGGAGACAGCAGGAGTTTATAGGCAGAGGCAGAGAGGCAGAGTGGGGTTGGAGGGAATGCACAGAGAGAGGGAGGGAGGGGGGGGGGGACAAGGAGGTGGACAGATATAGAGGGGAGAAGGCATGTTGTGTGAGTTGTATTGGCATGCCTTGCAGTGGCTACACGTGTGTATGGGGTGCCCCTGGGGCTCATGGCCCTTTTGTGAGTTTGTGCTTGGTGCACAGGGTGCCCCAAGCTATTGTGGCCCTTTCTTCCTTCTTGGGCTGCTGTCCCTTCCCTGTGCCTCTCCTTCCTCCTTCTCTCTTCTTCCCCTCTGCACCCTCCTCCCCCTCTGTCAGTGTCCTTGCTTACGTCGGCCTGCCTAACCTTCTGGTATCTGCAATCCTTTATGGTTTTGCTCCTCTTGATTTTTTTTTTTTTTCTTCATCTTTATTTTTCGGCATTTTTTGTCCACATTTGAGGTTTGGCCTCCCATTCTAAGTTCTGTCCCTGTAGTGTAAGCCAACTGAGGAAGGACACTTTATTTCAAGTCTTCAGCATGTGGTCATATTGGCTACCCTCTGGGAGGAGGGCCAGGCTTGCCATCTTCTTCGCATTACCTGAGCTGCACCAGGACTGATGGGATCACATTCACCAGCATAGAGCCATTATTTTTCATAGAAACTATCATAGACTAGTTTGGTAAAGTGGGCTTTATGAGTAAAATGCAGTAGGGTTTGCTGGTGATCAAAACTTCTTGTGCCACCCAGTCTGCAGCTCTTTGTGCTTTTGACCTCTTGACGACATCCTGGTGTCCATTACTCATCACCAGTCTTTGAATATGATCATTTTTCAGAGGGACCTCATCCTTCAAATTGATGAGGAATTCAGGACCAATCTGGGATGGTGAGACATTAATTTTGTTAAGTGTGTCCAGAAAGGCCGTAAGGACAATTGCATCAATACAGGCACCTGCGTTCTGGCATTTGAGGGGGGACCCTGCCAGAGAATGTCAAGATTATGGTTTATCGGTGTGATGTGAAACCATCCTTCCCACCACCCATGAGGTGTTTTCAGTGTTTACATTTCAGGAACATGTCTCTCCACTGTACAGAAGACCCTGTACCTGTTGAACGTGGGTGCCCACTCCTTGAGGGGATCTCCTCTGTTCCACCACTCCTGTTTGTTAATTGCCATAGCCATCACTCTCCACACTCGCCAGGTTGCCAGGTTTATAAGAAGGAATAGAAAATACAGGAGTATAAGTCCCTTGACCATATACTTTACACTTAGTCTCATCAGAAATATGACTATCTTCACCCTGTGTCTATGACATCTAACTTTGCCTCTTCCTTATCCCACCCCCTCTCGTCTCCCTCTCCTCTATGGTTCCCATGCCCTCCCTTGTGGGTACCACTCATCCTACCCATCTGGAGAAGTGTCCCCTTTCTTCAGAGTCTGCTGGTGATGGGACCCTCTCCTGGGACGTCTCCATGTGGTTTCTCCCAGACACTAGGCCTGCTGCTACACTTTGGCCATGGGACTGACAGTCTGTGTACCACAAGGTCACCCGTGCTCTCTCAGTTCCAGATCGTGCTGAAATGTGCTCTCTCTGTGGGCCTTGCCCTAATCAGCCTCAGAAAAGAAGAAGAAGAAACATAACTCATCAGACAAGGCCTCTCTGGTGCCCCTAGAGGTGCCGAATCCCTCTTGCAATCTGAGTCTGACCTCTTGTTTATGGATTTCACCCCATCCCTGTAGGTGATGGATGGTGACCCAGCAGTGTGACCAGCTCTGGCTCGTTCACCCCCATTTGGATCCTCATTTTGTGCTCATTCGTTGGAAATGTAGTGGGTTCTGCCATCACCTTCTGGAGTTGCAATCCCTTATTTCCTTTTACTCTGCTGCTTGTGTCATTCTACAGGAATCTCATTTTGCTGATGCATGCTTACTGACCCTTTGTAAGTTCCATGCTTTCTGTCAAACTGGATTGGC
Source organism: Schistocerca serialis cubense (assembly GCF_023864345.2). Classification (NCBI taxonomy): domain Eukaryota; kingdom Metazoa; phylum Arthropoda; class Insecta; order Orthoptera; family Acrididae; genus Schistocerca; species Schistocerca serialis. The sequence goes on from NC_064638.1 coordinate 308,973,282, forward strand.
CCCTTTAGGTCTTCCAGCGGTTTTTGCATGTTGGTCTGTATGGGCATTGTTAGTACCTGGAAGCAGTTGCCATCCAGGTCACTTGGACTCGACAGTCGTAATACGCAACCTCTGTCTTCCTCCTGATAAGCCACTTATGCTTGCTGCCCAAATTGCCCTCCTTCAGTAACTCCCACCGTCCTTCCTCTTCCTTGGGGATTTTAATGCCCATCACCCCTTGTGGAACAGTACTTTTTTGTGTAGTCAGGGTCTCCTCATAGACCAGTTTCTTGCTACTGCAACCTGTGCCTTCTTAATGATTATTTTCTACTCATTTTAGTGCCACTTAAGACACTTTCTCTGCCAATGATCATTTGCTCTCTTGCCCTCCTCTTTTCCCTTCATTACAATGGTTGCTGCACAATGACATTCTGCGACAGTGACCATTCACTGTTGATTCTCTCATTCCCTTCCCATTTCCCAATTTCCAGGTTACCCCACAGGGCTTTCCATCACACTGATTGCCCTTTACATGCCTCCCAGTTGTGTTTACACCCTCTTTGTCAGGTTGTATTGATGAAGTCAATCGTGACATGTCCGATACAATCATTTGCGCTGCCAGCTTTGCCATCCCCTCCTTTGATGGACCTCTTTCTCCACTGGCCAGTTCTATGGTGGAACATGGCCGTTGCCATTGCCATCTCAATCTTTGATCACCATAGAGCCTTGCAATGCCTTTCATTGCCTTCATGCCAAATCCATTAATCAAACAGAGCAAGCAGGTGTGTTGGGAATGCTTTGTCTCCTCGCATTCCAAGCCTCGCCCTCCCAGATGACCTTTGTATGGATCTGTAGGTTCCCATGAACACCTTACAACCCATTTTGTGATGGCGTAGGCATCCGCCTCCTATCTGGCTGACTTTCTTCTCTAGAAACAGCAGGCTGAAGTTTCCTACTTATGTTTTACCACTTGTCAGGCAGAATTCTACAATGAACCTTTTACTGAATGGGAACTAATTCTGGCCCCCTCCTCTTCCAACGATAGAGCCCCTGCCCCAATTCCATCCATAATCAACTGCTTCAACACTTCAGTCCTCCACAACAACAGTATCTGCCTGAGGTTTAACCATATTTGGCTCCAAGGTGCTTTCCTCTCTTAATACAGGGACGGTATTGTCATTCCTGTTCTTAAGACCAGTAAAGATCTGTCATCCTTGATAGTTACCAGCTGATCAGTCTGATCTTCATCTCCTGCAAGTTATTTGAACAAGCTGTGGCTCGTCGGCTCTGTTGGGTCTTCAAATCTTGGAACCTTTTGTCTCCTTACGAGTGTAGCATTCAGGAGGGATGGTTTTTGATCAGTCATCTGCTTCTGTTGGAAACCGCAGTTTGTCTTTACTCAGCACCACCATCTTGTCACAGTTTTGTTCGAGCTTCATAACACCTACAATATGGCTTGGCACCATGACTTCTTACTTACTATTCCATGAGTGTAGTCTTTGGGTGCTACCTCTTGAGTTTTCCTCGCCAGTTCTTCTCCTACCAGTCATTCCGGGTTTGGGGTGGCACTGTTCTCAGCCCTCTGCAGACCCTGGAGAACAGCATTCCATAGGGTGCCATTTTAAGTATCCTTCTTTTACTCATTGCTATTAATGGACGTGTGGCCTCTATCAGACTTTTGATCAACTCTGTTTCATATGTGGATGATTTTTGTACCTGGGCAAGTTCCCATTCAATGGCCTGTGCAGAGCAACAGCTCCGAAGTGCCATACAGTGAGATTTTGCATGAACTCTTTCACACGGTTTTCAGTTCTCTCCCCTTAAATCACAGATGGTGCACTTCTGTTGCCATGCTATGGTTCATCCCAGTCCGGAACTTTACCTCAGTGCATGACTGACTGTGGTCCCCCAGTTCCATTTCTTCACTCTTCTTTTTGATAACAATCTTACTTGAATGCCCTACATCTGCCTCCTGAGGATTGGCTGTTTCCATAAACTCAATGACCTTTGCTTCCCTGCCCTTACCTCTTGGGGTGTTGATCATTTGACTCTTCTCCACCTTTATCAGGCCTTAGTTCTGCCCTGTTTGGACTATGGTTGTTAAGTTTACAGCTCAGCTCCCCCTTCCACACTCTGCTCCTCTTGAACCTTATCCATAATTGTGCCGCAGGGGGTTCAAGGCTCTTTTGTGGGTACATATATGACATTCACTGGTCCATGAGCTGTTACTGCCATTCTTTTCCAGGCTCCTTTACCTTCCCCTTCCTCCTACCTCCCTGTCCTTATTCCTATCCCCTTGCCCCTTCCTTTTTTGATTTTCCTCCTCGTTTTCAGCTTTGCTTTTTTGGACCCCCTTAGGGCTTTGACCTCCATCTCTAAATTTGAAATCTGTAATATGGTGAAGAACTCCCTCCATAACACCTTTGGGATGGGTTCGTCTCTCTGTTCTCCTCCTCCTCTCCCCCTCCCTCTTTCTTTTTCCCCTCCCTCCCCGCCATAGCCCTTTTGTCTCCTTGCTAGATGACCAGCTTAGTAGCCAATCCATGTGGTGGGGCTGGGCCCCCTGGTGCCACAGGGATCACACTATTGGTACCTGCACTATGAAAAGCTCGTTAAAGCCTAGGAATGGTTGACTTATCTTTTCAGGGCATCGGAATGCCCAGCAACAACCATCCTGCTCGAGGGCCGTTACTGTGGCTGGGTGGCACTCATGAGGCAAGCCCCTGATCAGAGTGGGTGGTACCAGGGCGGACATTTGGGGCTTGAAACGATTAACACTCTGGCCGCTCTTCCTAGGAATAGTTCTGTCTCAGTTCCTGTTTCTTCCTTCCTGCATTTCTGCCCTTGGCTACCCTTGGGAAAAGGGCCAGGCCTGCCAGCTTGGGGCAAAACCTTTTCTGATGTTCCTGGTATGTACCAGTACTCATGGGGAGCCTTTTGCTGCTACAAAACCTCTTCTTCTTCTTCTTTTTGGACACACTGAGGACAAGTTCTGAGGAGTTGAGTCCTTAAACAAGATGAGACCTGACTCCTTCCTTATAAAGATAACTTCTGCCAGTCAGTCAGCCAGCAACCACTTAGGAGACCATGTAGGAGATAGCCCAGTGATTATCACTCCAAAACATGGTGTAATTATCCATAGGGAACTTCTCCTCCAGTCTGATGATGAACTTTGGGGCTAATCTGGTATGACGTGGCATTCATTTCATCCAGCATGTCCAGAGAGGCCCTAAGGACAATCATGTAGACAATGGTGCTTTTATCCTTTCCTTTGAGGGTGATTCCCTGCTTGAGAAAGTCCATATAATAGTATACAGATGCGATGTTAAACCCTACATTCCATCTCCCAAGTGTTGCTTCCACTGCCTCGAGCTTGGCCAAATGCCTCACGATGCGATGCTACTCCCATTTGTGGTTACTGTGGCTGCCCTCTACTTGTGGGGAGTCCTCACACCCCACCACCTAACTGTGTAAACTGTTCTCGTCTACATTCTCTCTGCTCATCAGAGTGTCCAGTGTATACAAAGGCAAAAAGAATCCAGGAAATGAACCTTGACCACCCCAGCTACTTTGAGGCCCAGAAGACGTTTGACAGACTTCACCCTCTAAATCTCTCATCTACCTTAGCCTCACTTACATCATCCTCTCCTCCCCCTCCTCCTCACTCCCATCTGGCTCCCCTCCCCTTCCCTCCCCCACCCCCACCCCCACCCCAGCAGCTCCCACCCCTTCCCCTCAAGGAATCAGTCCTCCTCCTCCTCAGCCATAGAAGAAATCCTCTTCTCTGGCTCCAGTTAGTGATGGGGCTCCCACTTGGAACACCCCTCCCCTGTGTTCTCAAGATAGGAAGCCTGCAAATGTGGGTCAGGCCAGAGACCAGAGACACAAGCTCCAAGCACCCCAAAGCTGCTCACTCTCTGTCTGGAAATCAGTGTCACCTATTCCCATACTGATATCACCTCCTCCCTCCCTCTTCAAGAAATGAACTTCAGTGATGACCACTCACCAACATTGCATGGCTATCGGGCATCCTGTCAGAACTGTGCCAGTCCCGAGGTAGCATCTGAAGAGGGCTGCAATTTGGTTCGCACCAGTAGTCACTGGATCCCCTTTCGAACCAATATGGAAGCAATAGTGGTACGAATACAAACAACCCCAGGTAGGCCACTTTATTATGTTGAACTGCCTATGTTAACACAGCCCCGTATCTCCTCCTTGGGGACTTCAGTGCATTCCACACCCTGTGGGGAGTGCCACTTCAGTGGGTAAGGGTCTTCTAATTGACTAACTCATTACAGACTTTGATTTTGTCTCTCCTCAATAATGGTTTTCCTACCGACTTCAGTGCTGCACATGGCACCTTTATTTATTTATTTATTTATTTATTTGCATGTCAGTACATGAAATTGCGACTTAAAAATAATAACAGATAAAATAAAATGTTTATGAACCCAAAGAAAGATAAGCCATGAATTTAAGTAAACACAACCAACAATATAACATAGGACTTAGCTTCATTTTTCAAGGAACTCCTCGGCAGAATAGAAGGAGTGACCCATGAGGAAACTCTTCAGTTTTGATGTGAAAGTGCAAGGAATACTACTAAGGTTTTTGAATCCTTGTGGTAGCTCACTGAAAATGGATGCAGCTGTATACTGCACACCTTTCTGCACAAGAGTCAAGAGATATGTAAATGGGCAGAATACAGCGCTACAGTCAACGATGACTATAGAAGACAACAAGTGTGTGGCACAATTGTTAGATCGGTTACTGCTGCTACAATGGCAAGCTATCAAGATTTAAGTGAGGCTGAACATGGTGTTATAGTTGGCATGCGAACGATGGATTCAGCATCTCTGAGATAGCGATGAAGTGGGAATTTTCCCATACAACCATTTCACGAGTGTACCGTGAATATCAAGAATCTGGTAAAACATCAAATCTCTGACATCGCTGCAGCCAGAAAAAGAGTCTGCAAGAACAGGACCAGTGACAACTGAAGCGAATCGTTCAACATGACAGAAGTGGAACCTGTCTGCAAATTGCTCAGACTTCAATGCTGGGCCATCAGCAAGTGTCAGCGTGTGAACCATTCAATGAAACATCATTGATATGGGCTTTCAGAGCCGAACACCCACTTGTGTCCCCTTGATAACTGCATGACACAAAGTTTATGCCTCTCCTGGGCCTGTCAGCACCAACATTGGACTGTTGATGACTGGGAACATTGCCTGGTCGGACAAGTCTTGTTTGAAATTATATCAAATGGATGGATGTGTACGGGTATGGAGACAACATCTCAGATCTCTGCATGTCAGCAGGGGACTGCTCAAACTGCTGAAGGCTGTGTAATGGTGTGGTGTGTGTGCAGTTATGGTGATATGGAACCCCTGATACATCTACACATGATACTGACAGGTGACATGTACATAAGTATCCTGTCTGATCACCTGCTTCCATTCATGTCCATTGTGCATTCCGACCGACTTGGGCAATTCCAGGAGGACAATGTGACACCCCACACATCTAGAATTGCTACAGAGTTGTCTCCAGGAATACTCTTCTTTTTTAAACACTTCCACTGGCCAC